>NC_080575.1:80456537-80759567 GCF_029962835.1 Magnolia sinica | reverse complement strand
ACATTTCATAAGACATTTTACCATTTATTTTTCTAGTGTAAACACGGTTAATTATATAACAAGCAGCATTTACGGCTTCGACCCAAAGATTTTTAGGGAGCTTCATATTATTTAATATTACATTTGTCATTTCTTGAAGCACTCTATTTTTTCTTTCTACTATACCATTTTGTTGTGGAATTTTGGGTGCAGAGAATTCATGTGATATTCCCTGATCATTGCAAAATTTCCCAAAACTGCTATTTTCAAATTCTGAACCATGATCACTACGAATCTTAGAAACTTGTGATTCTTTTTCTGTTTGGATACGTTTAAGTACCCTTTTTACTTCAGCGAGAGTTTCTGATTTGTCCCTTAAGAAGAATACTCAAGTGTATCTGGTAAAGTCATCAACGATAACTAGAATGTACTTCTTACCACCTCGACTCTCCGTTCTAGTTGGTCCAATGAGATCCATGCAGAGAAGTTCGAGGGGTTTAGATGTGGCATTGGAATTCACCTTTTTGTGATTACTCCTAGTTTGTTTGCCAATCTGGCATTCACCACATATTTTGTCTACTTTCTGTATTTTAGGTAGACCTCTTACCAACTCTCTTTTGCCCAATCTATATAAGTTACGGTAGTGTACATGTCTAAGACATTTATGCCATAATTCGATCTCATCGGTATAAACTATGTAGCATGATAGATTAGATGAGCTTGAATCACAGACAATATAGCAGTTTTCAGAAGTTCTGTGACCAGTTAATATTACAAAACCATTTTTATTTAAAATTTCACAACCTTGATTATTAAATTTTACACTATGATTATTATCACATATTTGAGAGATACTTAATAAATTGTGTTTTAACCCTTCAATATATAAAACATTCTCAAACAGAGGGAGGTTAAAGAGCTGAACTGTACCTTGGACAATAATTCTTCAGTTGATACCATCACCGAATGTGACTGAACTAACAGTCATGTCTTTAAGATTGGTGAACAGACCCTTGTTGCTTGTCATATGTCTGGAGCAACCACTGTCTAGGTACCACTTTTAATGGCTTGAAGCTTTGAAAGCAGTGTGGGCAACCAAACACGTAACCTTAGGAACCCATTTCATTACTGTTTTGGGTTTGGGAGTATAGTTGGTCTTCTTATGTTTGTAGTTGTTATAAGACTGACCCACTGGGTTAGATTTTAAGAGCTCCTTAAGTAAATCAACAATTTTCTCGGCTAAATGATTATGATTCTGATTTTTATAATTGATATGGTTAATTTTAGGTTTTAAGTTTTGAAAAGTCTTACCATTTTTAGAATAATTTTGATTCAGACTTTTCCCTTTTAAGTTAGAAGACTCCCCTTTCACATATTTGGGTGGAGTATTCTTATGTTTGGGAGGAATACTTTTGTCGTATTCCAATCCAGATCGATCGTCACATTTTCTGGATTCGGATAAGAGTTTTTCTAACTTCGGATCACCTTGGGCATACCTCCATGTGTCTTTTAAACTCACAAGTGAAGAGACTTCAAGTTTTAGCTTTTCATTTTCAGATTTTAAGTTTTCAACTTGGGAGGTTTTGAAATTTAAGTCACACTTAGTTTTTTTAAAACAATCTGAAATGTGAGATTTTTCTAAAACAAGATTATCAAAAAAATTTTAAGTTTTAAAAACTTTTCTTTCTGAAGCTTTAGTTTTAGAGCAATTTAACAACTTTCCTTGTATAGGGCATTATAAGCATCTTGAAGATCTTCTTCATTTTCATGGTCACTAATCAGATTTTCTCACTTGTTGAATCATCATTATCTAAAAAATTAAATTTGGCTAGAGTCACAAGGGCTTTAATATCATTACCCGACTCAGTTTCAAAATCATCTGACTCAGAAGAGGCTTCAGAGTAGGAAGATTCATCCCAAGTAGCCAACATACCTTTCTTTTTAGGTTTATCCTTTTTAGGACACTTGTTTGCTAAATGCCCATATTTATGACAGTTGTAACATTAACTGTCTTTTAAAGATTTCCAGGTTTTAGATTTAGATTTTTTTTTTCATTAGATTTTTGCAAATCAACCCTCTTTTTACTTTTGAAAATCTTATAAAACTTTTTATCTAAAAGGGTCATATCATCTTCAGAATTTTCTAAATTAGAATTACTATTTTCTTGAGAAATACTTTTAGAATATTTAAGGGTGATGGATTTACCTTTAGGATCTTTAAAGTTTAACTCATAGGTCTATAATGAGCCAACTAATTCTTCTACCCTCATATTATCCGTATCACGAAGTTCTTGGATCGCAGTCACCTTTGAATTAAACCGTTCAGGTAGTGAGTGTAGTATCTTTGCACATACTTTACTTTCTGGGATTCTATCACCGAGACCCCACATAAAGTTGGCAATGTCATTCAATCTTGTATAGAAGTCCATGAAAGTTTCATTTTCTTCCATATGTATTTCCTCAAATTTGGTTGTGAGGATTTGGACTTTAGATTTCTTGACAATTGTTGTTCCCAAATGTGTCATTTCTAAAATATCTCAGGCTTGCTTTGCAGTATCACAGGATATAATTCTTTTAAATTCATCTGATGATAATGCGCAAGTTATAACATTTAGAGCCGTTGCATTGACACTACTCTCACTTTTCTGAAGTGCGGTTCAAGAAAAGTAAGGTGCGACTTTTATTGTTTTAGATCCATTGGTACGAGTTACTTCAGTGGTAGGAGGGGTCCAATTGGTCACTATGGCTTGCCACACGCTCTCATCCATGGATTTTAAAAAAAATCCCCATCCTGGCTTTCCAATAGGCATAATTGGAGTCATCAAATGGTGGAGGCCTAGGGACTGAAAGGCTATCAAAATTTAACATCTTAAAAGGCTCAGATCGATTAGCTCAGGAAATAAATCCAAAAATAAAGTGAGGTATTAGACTTTGATACCACTTGAAAAGGCCGAGCTAAGAGTCCTAGAGGGGGGGTGAATAGGACTATGCCAAATTAAAAATTAAATGTAAAATTTAAACAAATATAAATAAAGTTAGCACTTAAAAAATCTCATAATGCAGAAATGAATAACAACCTCAAATGTACTTGTATTGAGAGGTTGATACAAACGTTGTTCTAAGGATAACCTTACACCAAAAACCAATGGTTTATGGTAGGACAACCTGATTTCTAGAACGGTCTGTGTATTAAAATCTCAAACTGATACAGAGGAATAAAAAAATAAAATAGCAAAAAAAAACTAAGTTATTACAGCATTCTCACACATACATAAAAAGATTACAACATTCTCCACAAATGCATAAAGGAAAATTACAACATTCACACAAATCCATAATCAACCATCCACCACAACGCCAAAAATTATAGTGGTTCGCTTATGTGTACACCAACTGTTTAGAAAAATAGCCACACAACTACTCCACTCCCAATATCCTCACACAGTAGATATCTGCGTTCAATATGAAATAGGTTTTCAAGGTTCACCTAAAACCTTCACAATTGTGTCTTTCAAGTGGGCTTACACAATTCAAAAAACCCCATACTCTGAGTTTTCTGGATCACCTTAGACAAACCAAAAGAAAGAGATTTTTCTAGCACAATCTCAAAGAAACCAAAAGAATAATTGATTTACAAAACAACAAAATACTTATCTAGATATTCTCCTTTAATGCAGCCCGGTAGAACCAATTCGGAGTAGAAGTTCAACATAAATTTTCAATGTTTACACTCACTTATGAAAAAGTTCTAGGTTCTAAATGATTTTTTAGATTAAATCACTTTGGGCTAGCTTGATTTGATTTTGATTCCAAGAAAAGGAAAACTTCAATCCCTTTTTCAAATAACATTGGATTGGAAAATACAAAATCAAATACAAACAAAGCTAAATAAAGAGAATATTAAATGAACATAATATAGCTTAAGAATATCACTAACTTATCTCCCAGAGTGGTATCTTGATTTTGTTTGAATTAGATACAAAACTCTGAAAATCCTGCTCTATTTATAAGTGCAGAAATTGCTAATTCGACTAGCCCAGAGGTCAACTCGACTGGTCGAAGGGCCTGCTCGACTGGTCAAGTAGCATCTACGACCGGTCGAGTCCTGTCCATGACTGGTCATGTGGGGCTCAATTTAGTTGTTGGACTTTAAGTTGAGCCTGCTCAACTGGTCAAGCACTGTTCACTCGACTAGTCGAGCAATCTCCGGGACTACTCGAGGTAATAACAGAAAATCCTAAAAATTAGTAACAAACTTAGGACTTGTCGAGGAATTTATTGGACTGATCGAGCTAGTTCTAGGACTAGTCGAACATAGTCTAAGATTAGTCGAAAAACAGTCTATACACTTATGTAATGACCTCATTAAAATATGCACTCAACAATGACCTAACCTATGGTCAATCAAGGGTCATTCATACCTTATAAGAGATGTTTGAACATTGAAACATCTTTTGCTTCAGTTGATAGTTGATCTTGATGAACATGTAGCTTGTTATATTGACGTACACGAAGCTTGAATTTGAAACATTTTGAAGCTTGAATTTGTAGCTTAAACTTGAAGTACTTGAGTTGTATTTCACTTTGAGCTTTGACTACCAAAGTAAAGACTATTGTCTTGACTTAGACGAAGCTTTGAAAGCTTAAACTATCAGTTGATGTTGTACTTGAACTCTTATACTTACGATGCTTGAATCTTCAAATGAATCATCTTAAACTTGTACTTGAATCTTAAAATGGAACTTCTTGAACTTGAAGATGAACTAAACAAGATACAGATTCCAAGAAGTTTTGGCACTACAAAATTTGACAATCATAGGAGCTAGAAAACATAGCACTTACAGAAGTCAAATTCAGCAACTAACGTAAGTAATAATCAAATAGAGATAATAATTATCAGCTAAAATTAAAACAAGAACTATCACTTAAACTAATAGGAAAGTGGAAAGCTCAAGGGGAAGAAATCATCACCTTATATGTTAAATTGCCTACAACGTTGTTGAGAAGCGTGCCCTTAGGATCTTCCCAGGATATGCTCGACTCGACTCACTCCCAGCTCAAACGAGAAGAAACCAAAAATGCGATGTTAAGCTACATCTTAATTAAGATTAGGAAACCAATTAACCAACTAATACTCTAATTAGAATTCTAATGAAATGTTTGAGAGGAAAACGCACCTATAGTTGATTCAACTTGAATCAACTCAATTCAACACCCGAGTCGACTCGGCTCAACATAACCCTGAACCCTACTCTCTCCCACTCTCTTTCTCCTTGCCTCCCTCATCACAATTACAACCAGCAGCTAACTAGATCCAACTAACTCAAAGAATTAGTGATTCAAGGCTCGGTTGACTCAACAATAAGTCACACTCCCAACTCAAACTCGACGTGTCAAGTCTAGTTGTCCCGATTCTCACCATCCTTTCCTTTTTCTCCTTCCACTTCCTCTCTCTTTCTCTACCTTCTTCCTCCTCCCTTTTAGATCATCCAAGGTTGCACCAACTAGACCAGAGGTTGGGTGGTGACTTAGGGACGGGACTGAGTCGTGTCATCAAGTTGACTCAGCAACGTCATGGGCTCGAATCAAGTCACCTGGACGGTGCTTCTCTTCCTCTCTTCTTTCTCTCCTCCTGCTAAACTAGGCCAAGCCCGTAATTAACTAAGCCTAGACTCGGTCCGATTCAGTGTGGTGCGTCCCAGCCCACAACTCGATCTGAATCCAGACTCATCCTGTCTCAAACTGGATCAAGCTGAGTTGACATGGCCATTGCACCACACTACTCCCTTTCTCCCTCTCCCACTATGACTTCTCCTTCTTTCTACTTCATTCTTTCCTTCCTGCTTCTCTGTTTCTCCTTCCCACAACCAGACAACGTCTGGTCTTGACCATACCCGTCCAACTTGAGCAGGGTGGCCAAACCCGAGCAAGAGTGTGGCAGTGACCCGCTCTCTTCCTTCTCTATCTCCTTCTTTATTTCCATCTGTTGGAGTTCCAGCACCATTGGACGACTTGGTTCGACCCAACTCGAGTTGAGTCTAACTAAGTTTGGTGTAACTTGAACGAGGAAGAAGGTCGGGCGGCAATGGTGGATTTCTTTTTATTGCTTCTTTCTCCATTCTGACAGCTTGGGAGGGTTCCTATGGGTGTAATGGAGCTAGGTGACATATTGGAACAAAGGTTTGAAGGGTTTTGGGTAGTGGGTTCACTGGAGGAAGGAAACGGCAGATTTTCGAGGGTTGTTGTAGGAATGGTGGTAGGATTGGTTTGTGCTTTATCACATCCTATCCTATAATTCTTCCCTAACATTTCTAAACCATCAAATCGACAGCAAATGGTCCAGATTTTTTTTGGTAGAAACCACCTCCAAATATAGTTCTTCCCTAACATTTCTAAGCTGTGGTTTTGTTTGCCAAGGAAAACTAAACCACAGGATTCGAATGGAGGGCTACGATGGTTCTACGTGGAGGGCGGAGATGTTGCAAGAGCTATCACATGTAAGTTGTCATCTCAGCGCTGACAGTTTCCATTTTTTGAAAAAAAAATAGTCGCACACATGCTATCTCTGCTGGAGTTTGTGGCCATGCACGCATGTTCTAGTGGGTAAGGCTCAGTCGAAGGTGGCCCCCGGGCCCAATGGATAGTTTAGATCAAACATTGGTGGGCTACAATCAACATAGACAATGGTGTTTTTTTATAAATGCTATCTTATCTAGCTCCTAGGTTTGTCAAATTTAGTAGAGCCAAAACCTCTTAGAATTTATATCTTATTTAGTGGTTATTGTAAGATCAACTTCATGTCATCCTTGCCAATCTTGTCTACATTCAGGTACAAGATCAAGAAGTTCAAGTACAACATCAAGAAGTTCACTTTCAAGAACAAGAAGTTCAAGTACAAGATCAAGAAGTTCAAGTACAACATCAAGAAGTTCACTTTCAAGAACAAGAAGTTCAAATACAAGATCAAGAGGTTTAAGAAGAAGAAGTTTAAGTAATAGATCAAGTCTTCAAGCTTCATTTACTTCAAAAGAATGATATGTGATGAATCAATCTCACAAGTAAGGTTTGTTTGACCCTAGATTGACCTTAGGATAGGTCATATAATTTGCACTTATATCGTAAGTCATTGATAATTTTATAGGTCATTTTTCAACCAGTCCTAGTCATGGTTCTACTAGTCCAGACACTGGTTTGACCAGTCCAAGGTTGTTGTGAATTTTTTAGATTTTCTATTAGACCCTCGACCAGTCCTGGAGACTGCTCAACCAGTCAAGCAGGCTTGACTCAAAGTCTAGCAACATTTCTGGGTCTCACTCGACCAGTCGAGCAGGCCACTCAACCAGTCGAGTAGCGATCTTATCTTATCACGCTAGAAATTTTGAAACGTTGTTGGTTCTTCGACCAGTCAAGCTAACCACTAGGCTAGTCGAGTGAACAGTATTTTTGCCTATAAATTGAGGATGATTTTCAGAGTTTTCTCAATTCATTCAAAGCTATTCAAGTCACAACTCTAAGAAACTTGTCCAAACATTCTACAAGCTAATTGGTTAGTATTTAAGATTGTTTTAATAGATTTTTTGCTTTTGATTTTGTGATCTCTATTCAATTTTATTTCTTTTAAAAAGGGAATATTGATTTTACCCTTTTTGAGATCAAAATCAAATCAAGCTAGCCCAGGTTAATTTAATCTAAAAATCATTTAGACCTAAGAACCCTTTCATATGTGAGATTGGACATTGTACATCTACATAAAATTGGTTCTACCGGGCTTCATCAAAAGAAGAATCTTCAGATAAGTGCATTTCAATTTTTTGTATTTAGTTTGTAAGATTGACAAAAAATCTTTCATTTTTGGTTTTGACTAAGATAGCTAGAAAATCTCATTGAGTGGGGTTTTTAATTGTGGTAGCCCTTTGAAAACACAATTGTGAAGGTTATGGTTGAACCTTAGAAAACCTATTTCATAGTGAAAGCCAATATCCTATGGGTGAGGATATTGGGAGTGGAGTAGTTGTGTGGTTGTTTTCTAATAGTTGTTGTACACACAAGCGAACCACTATAATTGCTGAAGTTGTGGTGAATGTTTATTATTATGCAATTATGGTGAATGATTGTAATTTATTTTCTACACATGTGGTGAATGTTGTAATAGCAGTAGATATTTATTTCTATTTTATTCTTTATTCCTCTGTATTGGTTTAGGACTTTGATACACAGACCATTCTAGAAATCAGGTTATCGTACCATAAGCCATTGGTTTTTGGTGTAAGGTTGCCCTTAGAACAACATTTGTATCAACCTCTCAATACTTGTGCATTAGAGTTTGCTATTTATTTCTGTTATTTGGGATTGATATATGCTATCTTGTTCTAGTTCTTTCTTAATTCTACATTTAAATTTTTATTTCGCATAGTCCTATTCAAACCCCCCCCCCCCCCCCTTCTAGGACTCTTAGCTCGGCCTTTTCAGTTTTTCAAACATCGTTACTGGGAGGAAGAAAATAAGAGAGGAGTCTCTCCTCTTCGAACAGAGGTTGGGTCAATGCAGTTTGACTGAGCTTCTCGGCTCAATGCACAATGGGTGCATTTTGTTCACTCCCCAAGTATAGGGTTGTGATGTAGTAATAAACTCAGTAAGACCGAGGTCGAATCCCAAGGGACTGAAACCTGTGCGTAATCTGAAACTCACTAGAACTAGAACTAGATTAAGATGAAATCTAAATCGAATGAATTTAAGGAATGATAGTGAAATATTAATGTAAAACTTAAGAAATTTAGGGGTAGGAAACTAGGGATTCAGAGGATCCACTTTTAGAGATCAGGGAGATCTACGCTTGATTCATGAACTCAACTGGACTTCGAGTCCCATCTTCATCCAGTTGGAAGATATGTCACTAAAACAAAATCTGAACTTCCTTCGATCTAGTTTTCAAAGAGATGAAAGGTATGAGAATTAGAGTTGATTCCATCACAAAACTATGCCCATGAGACAAAGTAAACAACAGAATTACACTAATCAACAATCAATCAGATAGATGTATGAATGTTAGGAAGGATTCCATCATCCAACCATGCCCAGGAGACGATGGTGAACAACGGGACTTCCTGACTGCATAATCAGGATAATGAAAAGGAAAAACTCACGCCATCTCAGATTTACTGTAATGTCAGTCACAATAAACCATTAAAAACTAAAGCCTTCTTTAAAATCAAACCAATCAATAACAAGTTCAACATGAATCAAACCGTAGGATTATTCCATCACGCCACAAGTTTCACCTCTTAACCCTAGCTAAGAGGTTTAGCCTAACATAATCAGACTAAATCTCAACATAATTCATAAAAAAAGCAGAAAAAAATAAAGAAAATATATAAAAATTCCCAACACTTCTCTCTCCGCCTCTCTTTCTCTATCTGACGTCCCCTGTTCAAGCACTCCCCTTCTCCACGTTTTGGAACTCTTTTTATAGCTGTTGGAGTGGTGGAAATCGGATTTGGAAAGCTATCGCACACGTAACGAAAGCCTTTTCGCAGCCAAGTTTGGGGCTTCATAACTCTCGCGTTCCTTGCATTATTTATGTAAAATCAACGTCTCTTGGAAGTATTTTGGTTAGCCTACATGATGGACGGCTTGGATCTGCCATATGATTAATGATGGTGGGCCACAACCGCCTGGAAACCCAGATTTCGGGGACGTGCATAACCTTTTGCACGTCCAGCGCTGTCGTGATCGGTGGGCCCCACAAGGTGCTTTCATGGAAATCCACACCGCCCATTAGATTGCCCTCAAAATTTCGGTTAGAAACGGATGGTTTTGAATGTCCATTGACTCGGACCAGAGAAGAAATCATGCTAAAATCAATTTGAACGTTGCAGAGCAGTCCACTTATGGCCTCTGTATCGTGCACGTGTGCTTGCATGGGTATAAACAGTCAGCATAGGTTTGATGTATTCGTGGCCCTCTACACAATGGACGGCTTGGATCATTTATATGGTCACTTTGTGGGGCCCACTAGCGTCCGCAAAACGGATGCCGTCCGTCCATTACGCAACGCCAAAATGGCAGTTGCCGTTTTGAGAAGCAGATGCGGGTCAGCGCCTGCTGACCCGCCTTACTCGGTTCAGCGCGCGGCGGCACGTGTGTACATTATGTACACACGCTGTACATACGGGGCCCGTTGTGATGTTTTCGCAAAATCCAATCCATTCATTCAATGAATCTCCCTATTAAAAGCATTGAGACCAGATTTGAGGCAACTCCAGATATCAGGTGGGCCCAGAATCAACGGTTTATGGGCTGATCTGTCAATTGGGGCACTTTCATAGTGATCTGAGGGCTAAAATTTGATATGTACGGTTAATTTATGGCCCTCAGGCCATATATGAAGTTTTAAGCCAATCAGATGGCGGGAACTATGTGATCTTGCACTCTTCACCAATTTCGGGCCTCTTTAACGTGAATGGCTTGATTTCCTCGGATCCCTGGCATGTAAATTCTTCAGTCTTGGTTCTCTGGAGTGCGTCCCTTGCTCTGGTGACTTCGGAGTGTCAAATCCACACTTTTAGTGCTATTTTTCAGTCCACGCTCCTGATTACATCCTGCAATAAAAACATAATTAAAATATGACATTAAGCATTATCATGTACGTAAAATCAGGCAATAACTGGAGTCTGATATGTAATATTTGACCCTCAACACAACCCCCAACCAGTATTTTGCTAGTCCCAAGCAAAGTATGCGAAAAATAAGTTGAGAATTACGGGACAATTTATATGAACTCAAGTGATTTTTGAAAAAACAAATCAAATACTAGAATTTTAAGATTCATGAATGTTGGGCATTACTCTCTCCTGCCTGACGCGCACGGTAAATTTCATAGTTAAGATCAAAGTATTAATCCACCAATTAGAAAAAATTCTAAACATTAGGATCCATGAGTGTATAGCCTAATCTCGGCTTATCATCATTAAAATTCACTTCTCTATTTCAGGATATCATTGGTAACCAACAAGAGAATTCATGACAACCAAACCTAAACCCAAACTTACTTCACAGATCATCCTTTATCTTTTTTCTCTCTCTATTTTTTTTTAATAAGCTTTTGAAATTTCTAGTAAAAGTAACGCCAAGAAGGGGAATCGAATCCTCACCTATAGGGAGCAAACCTATGGTGAAGACTGTACACCCAACTTTTTTCACATATCATCCATGGGGGATTGAATCTACACCTATAGGGAGCAAACCTATGGTGTAGACCATTCGCCCAATCCTTTCAATTTCTCAGGTTGGTTCCTTTCAAGCTTAGTGATCACCAAGTTAATCCTTTAATATCGAACTGAACCCTTAATGTGCAAGCAAGATGTGTTTTGTGAAATCATGACTCAATCAATATTTAAAACTTCTAATCATGGATTAATAATTCAAACTTAACTGGGAAATCTAACAAATAACTAAATTCAATAGTCATAAATTACCAACATCACGTATCTTGAAATTTTAAGTGCCCTAGATGGCCGTCAAAATCACTTCGAATTCATACAAAATTTCAGAAAAATTTAAAAATTTTCACAATTTTCGTGCTTAAGACAATGAAAACACTGATTAGGTAACCTAATCTCCCACCCCCAACTAAAAATATATATTGTCCTCAATGTAAAAGATATGCTCGCAATGTATATGAGACAATGAAAGTAAATGAGAAGTGATGGAAAAATTGTACCTGGATGAGGGATTCAAGAAGTTTTTACACAAGGATCTCAGCAAGAAAGCAAGTCAGCATAAGAGAGAAACCAATAAAAGAAAACTATCCTAAAATAATGTAGGAAGCGAATGAACCTAGAACAACATAAAGCAAACTACCCTAGTCCTATGAAAACAAGAAACCTACCTATATACCTCCATCAGACTAGGAGGTCAATCCTGGTAAACAGGATCAGTCAGAGGTATGGACATGTCCTCTGAATCAAATTTCTCGACAAATGGCTTTAAGCGATGTCCATTTACTTTAAACTCCTTGCTATTATCCGGATCTCTTATCTCAACGGCCCCATGAGGATACGCAGTGACCACAATGTAAGGGCCAATCTAACAAGATCGAAGCTTACCTCAGTAAAGAATTTCTTCTTATCTTGTGCAGTCCATTGTGTCGGTATGGAACCTGTGGCAAGATAATTAGCAACATTAGCGAACCAAGGTGAATGGGAGACTCTAAACAATTGTTCATCAGGGAACATGTCATTGATATGGGTCGTCTCAAGGGAATCAGAGGTATTAAGGCGAGAAAGGTGGTCGGCCACTACGTTCTCTACTTTCTTTTTATCTTTAATCTCCAAATCAAACTCTTGGAGTAGAAGGATCCATCATATCAGGCGGGGCTTAGAATCATTCTTAAAAAGAAGATACTTAAGTACCGCATGATCTGTGTAGATAATGATCTTGGATCCGATCAAGTAGGACCTAAATTTGTCCAAGGCGAACACTATGGCTAAGAGTTACTTTTCCGTAGTCGAGTAGTTCACTTGGGCAGGATTTAAAGTCCTACTCGCGTAATAAATGACGCAGGGCCTCTTATCTTTCCTCTGACCTAGAACCACTCCAAGAGCATAATCAGAAGCGTCGCACATAAGCTCAAAAGGAAGGCTCCAATTGGGTGGTTGTATGATCGGTGCACCAGTCAACATGCCCTTAAGCTTAGTGAAGGCTTCCTGACATGGCTCAGTCCACTCGTATGGTGCATCCTTTTGAAGTAGATTACATAAAGGACGAGAGATGAGGCTAAAGTCCTTTATGAATCTTCTGTAAAACCCAGCGTGTCCTAAGAAGAATCGCACGTCCCATATGTTCTTGGGTGGAGGTAGATTAGAGATAAGATCAATTTTTGCCTTATCCACCTCGATTCCTTTGGACGAGATAATATGTCCAAGGACAATTTCCTTATGAACCATAAAATGGCACTTCTCCCAATTAAGTACCAAGTTCTTCTCTTCACATCTTTTCAGCACATATTTAAGACTTTCTAAGTACTTGCTAAAAGATAAACCAAAAATAGAGAAATCATCCATGAAGACCTCTAGATATTTCCCCACCATGTCAGAAAAGATACTCATTATACATTGCTGAAAGGTGGCAGGGGCATTACATAATCCGAATGGCATCCTTCTGTAGGCAAAGGTGCCGTAGGGACATGTAAATGTGGTCTTTTCCTGGTCCTCAGGGGCGATTTCAATCTGATTGTAGCCCGAATACCCGTCAAGGAAACAGTAATAGGAATGACCAGCTAGCCTTTCCAAGATTTGATCAATGAAGGGCAAAGGAAAGTGGTCCTTTCTCGTGACGGTATTCAACTTCCTGTAGTCAATGCACATTCTCCAACCAGTAGTAACTCTAGTTGGCACGAGTTCATTATTGGCATTGGCTATGATGGTGATCCCGGACTTCTTAGGAACCACCTGAGTTGGACTCACCCATTGACTATCGGATATGGGGTATATGATCCCCACATCTAATAGTTTAAGAACCTCGGCCTTAACCACTTCCCTCATGTTTAGATTTAGTCTACATTGTAATTGCCGAGCGGTCTTTGCATTATCCTCAAGATAAATGTGGTGAATATAAATTGAGGGGTCGATTCCCTTGAGGTCCGCTATCGTCCATCCAAGGGCTCCCTTATGCTCAATGAGAGTGGATATGAGCATACTCTCATGTTCTTTCTCTAGGTGGGCAAAGATCACCACTAGGTATGTCTCATCTTGACCTAAATAGACATATTTCAAATCAAAGGGCAAAGGTTTTAGGTCAAGCTTCGGCGGCTTAAGGTTAGACGGTAGAGGCACTACATCAGTTTGGGGCAACTCTTCAAATTGTGGCCTCCACCGGTTAACTTCAAGTACCGGTGCAGTATCAAGCAAGGCACACGTCTCCCTAATCATATCATCATCAAAATCATGGGAGTGGGCTAGGCACGTCTCTAGAGGGTCAGAGGATAAAGTCAGAGGTGTCGTATCTTCCACTAAAGAGTCAATCATGTTAATGTCATGAAAATCGTCATCTTCTAAGTTTCTACCATTATTGAAAAAGATGTTCGACTCCAATGTCATATTCCCAAAAGACATAGTCATGATACCATTCCTGCAATTAATAATTGCGTTTGAAGTGGCAAGGAATGGGCGACCAAGAATGACGAGAATCTGAGTGCTCATGTTATTGATAGGTTCGGTGTCCAGGATGATAAAATCTACATGGTAGTAAAATCTATCAACTTGGACCAACACATCCTCAATTATCCCTCTTGGTACACGAACAGAGCGATTAGCAAGTTGTAGTGTGGTTGGGGTGGGTTTTAATACACACAAACCTAACTGTTTGTATACCGAGTAGGGAATCAGATTGACGCTCGCTCCTAAGTCAAGAAGTGCATGATCAATTCGATGGTCCCCGATTACACATGATATGGTTGGGCTACCGGGATCTTTGAATTTTTGTGGCACGTCTTACTTTAGGATGGCACTCATTTTCTTGGTCAAGAAGATCTTCTTTTGAATACTCTGCCGTCGTTTGGTCGTGCATAAGTCTTTCAAGAATTTAGCATATGAAGGTATCTATTTTACGACATCAAGTAGAGGAATGTTGACTATCACTTGTTTCAACACCTCTAGGATATCCTGAGAGTTAGAGAGAGGTTTTGGTGCGACCAACCGTTGGAAAAATGGAGCAACTGGCTTTTCTAGAAGTTCCAGTTCTAATTTTTGTAAGGCTTCACTAGATTCATCATTGTTGTCCTCTTCTGGTTCTTCAAGCTTTTCGAGCCTAACCGGGAGGGTTTTATCAATGATCTTCCCACTCTTAAGAGTGGTGATGGATTTAGCATGCCCCATTTGATTTGAAGAGCTGGGATCACTTATCTCGTATTGCGGTTTAGGATTGGGGAGCGGTTCTGCAGGAAGCATCCCCTTTTCTATAACCGTCATTCGTGAATCCATCTTTTGCATAAAGTCTCACATTGCCTGGGTCAACTCTTGCATGAAATTTTGAACCGGTTCTTCTTAAGGTTTCCCCTGATTTGGATTTTGCTTGAAGAAACCTTGAGGGGTAGCAGTTTGTCCATTTCTCCAACTAAAGTTGGGATGATTTTTCCAACCAGGATTGTACGTATTAGAGGTTGGTCCATTGAAAGGTCTTTGATAATTATTTACAGCATTGGATTGTTCATTCAACACTTCTCGAAAGGCAGGTATCGTAGGACAATTTTCAGTTGGATGAATGTTGCAATCACAGATGTCGCAAACTCTTTCATTAACCTTATCATTCTTTCCTTCCATGGCCTCAACTTTTCTTATAAGTGTAGTCACTTTATACTTGAGATCATCCTCTTCTTTCAAGAGATACAATCCACCTTTCTCCTTAGATTGAGTTAGCCTAGACGTGGTGTTCGATTTCAGGTAATAGTCCCATGATTGTGTTTTTTCAGCAAGACTATCGAGGTAATCCCATACCTCGTCAACATTTTTATTAATGAATTCTCCATTACACATTGTCTCGACCATTTGGCACATGGAAGATGTCAGTCTATCATAGAAAAAATTTGTAATGCGCCACGTTTCAAAGCCGTGTTGTGGGCATGAACTGACCAAATCCTTGAACCTTTCCCAACATTGGTAAAATGTTTCATCCTCCTTTTGGGTGAAGTTCATGATTGCTTTTCTAAGGGTAATCATTTTATGATGTGGAAAAAATTTCTTTATAAATTCCCTTTGCATATCATTCCATGTGCCAATGGATTAGGACGCAGTGAATGTAACCACGTCTTAGCCTTCTCCTTTAAGGAAAAAGGAAAGACTCTCAGCCTGACTGTGTCCTTAGACACATTTTGAAAATATAAAGTGGCTATGATCTCATCAAACTCTTTCAAATGTAGATATGGTTCTTCAGATTCAAGCCCATGGAACTTAGGAAGGAGTTGGATAACCCTTGGCTTGATGTCCATGTGTCCTGTATTTTCAGAAAAAATCATGCATGAGGGCGTACTCACCCCCGGGGGTGCTTGATACACCTCATTCTCATCCTGAATGTCCTCCACCCTAGGTTGGGGTAGAAGAGGTTGGTTTCCAGCCATCACTTCAATTAACTTAGGGGATTTCGAGTGGTGTCTAGTCCTGCGATGGATAGTTAACCCCTCAACCAGTCCTCCTTTAATCAAGAGACGTCGAGTGTTGTCAAGGGCCCACTTGGGCATGAAACACTCGCAGCCCTCAATCAAATTTGAAACCTAATCCTAAGAAAGGAAAAGAAAGAAAGAAATGGTTGGAAGGAAGTTACCAATTTGGAGTCCCTCAGTTAAAAACCTGCAAAAGAAAATAAAACAAGTCAGTTTCTAAAGAGAAGGTCTAGAATTAGAAAATCCTTAAAAAGAAAGATAGAAGTAAACTAGTTTCTAAAAGAAGAAATTCCTAAAAGAAACTGGAAATTTCTAAAATAAATTAGGAAAGTCCTAAACTAGAAAGTAAGTTACTAAAAGGGATCTGAAAAATAAAAAGTAGAGAAAGAGCATACCGAATTAGAAATTTCTATCTTAAAAGCCTACAAAATAGGAAAGTTAGTTTCTAAACAAAAAGTCTACAAGTAGAAATTTCTAAAAATAAATTAGGAAACAAAATTAGATTCTAAAAGAGTTAGAATTAGAAAGTTACTAAAAATAAAAATAGAAAGTTAGTTTCTAAAAAAGGAAAAATTTCTAAAACTAGAAAATAGAAAGTTACTTAAAAGAAGAATCTAAATCTAAAATTAGAAAAGTACAGAAAGTAAGAGGAGAAGTTAGAAAGATGGTACCAAATGAGAAGTTCCTATGTTAAGATCCTGTAAAAGAAAACAAAAGAGATTAGTTTCTAAAAAGGAAAGTTCCCTAAACCTAGAAGCTAAGTTAGTTTCTAAAAAGAAGACCCAGAATTAGAAAGTTTCTAAAATAGAAAATGTAAACCTAAAATTAAAAGGTTTCTAAAAAAATAAACTAATTCTTTAAAAAGGAAAAAAAAATAAAATAAAGGAAGATGAGTTAGTTTTTAAAATTAGAAGAATTGCTAAAAAGGGAAATAACTAACCTAGTTTCTAAAAACAAAAGAGGAAAGTTTCTTAACATAAACTATTTCCTAAAAATAGAAAAATACTAGAATTAGAAATTTCTAAAATTCAAACCCTAATTCTAAAAATAGAAAAAGTAGATGAATTAGAAAGGGATTACCAATTTAGAAGTTTATGTCAGGATCCTACAAAACAGGAAAACAAGTTAGTTTATAGAAATCAGAAAAATCTAAACCTGAAGTTAGAAAAATCCTAATCTTAAACTAATCCTAAAACTAGTTAATTTCAGAAAAATGTAATCGTTAATCCCCAGCAACGGTGCCAAAAACTTATTCACTCCCCAAGTATAGGGTTGTGATATAGTAATAAACTCGGTAAGACCGAGGTCGAATCCCAAGGGACTGAAACCTGTGCGTAATTTGAAACTCACTAGAACTAGAACTAGATTAAGATGAAATCTAAATCGAATGAATTTAAGGAATAATAGTGAAATATTAATGTAAAACTTAAGAAATTTAGGGGTAGGAAACTAGGGATTCAGAGGATCCACTTGTAGAGATCAGGGAGATCTACGCTTGATTCATGAACTCAACTGGACTTCGAGTCCCATCTTCATCCAGTTAGAAGATATGTCACTAAAACTCAATCTGAACTTCCTTCGATCTAGTTTTCAAAGAGATGAAAGGTATGAGAATTAGAGTTGATTCCATCACAAAACGATGCCCATGAGACAAAGTAAACAATAGAATTATACTAATCAACAATCAATCAGATAGATGTATGAATGTTAGGAAGGATTCCATCATCCAACCATGCCCAGGAGACGATGGTGAACAACGGGACTTCCTGACTGCATAATCAGGATAATGAAAAGGAAAAACTCACGCCATCGCAGATTTACTGTAATGTCAGTCACAATAAACCATTAAAAACTAAAGCCTTCCTTAAAATCAAACCAATCAATAACAAGTTCAACATGAATCAAACCGTAGGATCATTCCATCACGCCACAAGCTTCACCTCTTAGCCCTAGCTAAGAGGTTTAGCCTAACATAATCAGACTAAATCTCAACATAATTCATAAGAAAAAGCAGAAAAAAATAAAGAAAATATATAAAAATTCCCAACACTTCTCTCTTCACCTCTCTTTCTCTATCTGACGTCCCCTGTTCAAGCACTCCCCCTTTTCCACATTTTGAAACTCTTTTTATAGCTGCTGGAGTGGTGGAAATCAGATTTGGAAAGCTATCGCACGTGTAGCGAAAGCCTTTTCGTAGCCAAGTTCGGGGCTTCATAACTCTCGCATTCCTTGCATTATTTCTGTAAAATCAACGTCTCTTGGAAGTATTTTGGTTGGCCTACACGATGGACGGCTTGGATCTGCCATATGATCAACAATGGTGGGCCACAACCGCGTGGAAACTCAAATTTCACGGACGTGCGTAAACTTTCGCACGTCTAGTGCTGTTGTGATTGGTGGGCCCCACAGAGGTGCTTTCATGGAAATCAACACCGTCCATTAGATTGCCCTCAAAATTTTGGTTAAAAACGGATGGTTTTGAATGTCCATTGACTTGGACCAGAGAAGAAATCATGCTAAAACCAATTTGAAAGTTGCAGGGCAGTCCACTTATGGCCTCTATATCGTGCACGTGTGCTTGCATGGGTACAGACAGTCAGCATAGATTTGATGTATTCGTGGCCCTTTACACGATGGACAGCTTGGATCATCCGTACGGTCACTTTGTGGGGCCCACTAGCGTTCACAAAATGGACGACGTCGGTCCGTTACACAACGCCAAAACGGCAGTTGCCGTTTTGAGAAGCAGACGTGGGTCAGCGCCTGCTGACCCGCCTTACTCGGTTCGGCGCGCGGTGGCACGTGTGTACATTATGTACACACGCTGTACATACGGGGCCCATTGTGATGTTTTTGCAAAATCCAATCCATTCATTCAATGAATCTCCCTTTTAAGGCATTGAGACCAGATTTGAGGCAGCTCCAGATATCAGGTGGGCCCATAATCAACGGTTTATGGGCTGATCTGTCAGTTGGGGCACTTTCATAGTGATCCGAGGGCTGAAATTTGATAAGTACGGTTAATTTATGGCCCTTAGGCCATGTATGAAGTTTTGAGCCAATCAGATGACAGGAACTATGTGATCTTGCATTCTTCACCAATTTTGGGCCTCTTTAACGTGAATGGCTTGATTTTCTCGGATCCCTGGCATGTAAATTCTTCAGTCTTGGTTCTCTGGAGTGCGTCCCTTGCTCTGGTGACTTCAGCGTGTCAAATCCACGCTTTTAGTGCTACTTTTCAGTCCACGCTCTTGATTACATCCTGCAATAAAAACACAATTAAAATATGACATTAAGCATTATCATGTACATAAAATCAGGCAATAACTGGGGTCTAATATGTAATATTTGACCCTCAACACATGCCCCCTTGTGCACTCGCGACTTCAAAAGTGGGGTCCACCATAGAGATTTCGACGGATCTACTCCGTCCATTTGTTTTATCAGCTTGAATTAGGTCCCGACCTAAAGTAAGAGGCAGATCCAAGGCTTAGTGGGCCACACAACTCAATTTGAGCCCCATTTGTAAATTCCCATCAATCCAATGATCGAGTCATCTTTGAATCCAACCTTCAGGGTTCCTAGGCGTTCTTAGTTGATCCTAGAAGAAATCTAATGGTCATTACTATAATCAAATGGTTAGATTATCTAATTGTGTAGTAGATATCAACATTAAGTGATGTGACCTAATAAACGGAGGACCTAGCGATTTGGATTTCAATTTAAGATGATATAAGGTCATTTTATAACCCAGTGGTTGGATTAGGAAAATTAAGTGTTGGAGGGATCGATGAAACGTTGTAGATCTTGTTGTTCAAACTCCTAAAACTAAGATGAATGATTTGATGGTCGAGCTCGTAATTAAACAAGCTCCTAATCCAAACCAGTGATGGTCTTATAATTGTATGGTTGGATTTATATGAATTTGAGCAGATTAACGACCATTATATAAGATGAACAAATAGTGGACCGCATGACCTAATGCCTGCGATAAACACTATGTGGTTAAATTTTCGAGCCAAATGGTTGAAATCCTAAATTAGGTTTATCTGTTGGCTTGATAATCTATCTTGTATATCAATGGATGGATGGCTTAATATATGATTGGGATTGTTCTTAAGGGTCGGATTTAGAATGTGATGAATGTGAATGTCCAAGTAGGCTAGGTTACATGGTAACACCCGAGTACTAAAAAGTATGGGGTGTTACAGAGATATAGTGGGAGATAAAGATCTAAAGAGATAGACAAGACGCGACTACATATAAAGGAGGAGAGAGAGAGTAACAAGTCACCGTCTTCTTTTCATACATAGACATTGAATATACAAGCAGGAAGAAATCTCTAAAAACAAGAAATACAATTGATATTATTAAATGAAATGCTACTTATAATATCTATTATATCCTTATATAAGAAAAAGAAACCTAATCTCTAATTTGACTCAAAGTATGACACTTTTCGAAAATAGTAACAATTACTAAAGATAGTAAAAGATGTCTAATCTACTAAAATCTATAAATATCCCTTAGATGACAAACAAAAACTCTAAACTATGACCGGACTCTTAAAATCCTAAAAATACCATAAAGGAAATAGTAAGTTTTAACTTAGAACCTTAATTTGACTCATAGAATGATTGATTGAATTTTTCATATCCACTTGGGAGACAACAACTTCGTTTATTGATAAGGAATAGAGATTGTTGATAGCTTTTCAAAGGTATATTATACACGCAAAATGGATGACCAGTAGTAAAGTTATGGTTGTCAGAAGATAGTGTGCATTTGGGCCTTTTTGCTTAATTAGGGCCCCCTCTAGCATGAATTTGTGCCATCTAGTGAAACCTCACATGTGGTGTAATGGGATTACCATTGTTACATTGTGGAAGATATGCTGGGCTAAGAAATGAAGGTTACGTCCTAGAGAAGGGGTGATTGGGACCAATTTAAAATTTACTTCTTTTAAATCTAATTGCATACTCAAGCTAATATGTAAATTAAGCTAAGAAAGGCAATTAACTTTAAGGTTTACAAGTCAATAGAGGGTCCAATCACATAGACTACAAATGATATGCCAATTAAGTAACTAGTCTTTAAACATGATAGTGTACATGTGTGTGTCGAATGTGCTAACTATCAACTCTTAGCATTTATCTAATTATGCATACATATAATTAAACATTCTCTATATAAGCATAAATAATTAAGTGCTCAAATATAATTCCAAATACGAGCATGTATAGTGATTTGATTTTCCTACTCCACTTCTGGTGGTTGCACTTAACCCATGAGTGTACCATATTTCCCTATCGAAAGTTTTAAATCAATTGCACATCTAACCTTTACAATCCTGCACAAGGACCGGCTCCTATAAGAGACTTTTAGTGGTTTTCTATAGGCTCGCCACGAACTCGGTCCTACACAAGAACCTATGTCGAAGACTCCCACAAGAGACTTTAGTTGGCTTTCCTTAAGCTAACCAACAACCTCGGTCCTAATCCAAGGAGTTATGTTTACTCTCACTAGAGGCTCCCACAGAGACTAATACGTACATACTCGTATATGGTGGCCTACACAAGGACTTTGATTTAGTCCCTACAAAAGATCCAAGGTCCTACACAAGAACCTAGGCAAGTTTGGTAATTTAGATTAAACCCCTTTTATAGAACCTAAATGAGTGTATACAGAATCTTACTTAATCAGATTAAACCCCTTTTATAGAACCTTCTCAGGTTGCTTGATTGATGCTCTTCCATACTTTAATCAGCTCTCCCGGTCATGATACTGATGCATTGTCAATGCTTTAGCTCCAAGATCGACCACCTTACATGTGATTCTCCTTTGAAGTGACTAATACTATGAGAGGTTGGTAGAATCTCTTATAACTAATGGGAAGTTGTAATTCCTAGAGGATTCACCTAGATGGTCCTTCTAAAGGATTTAGACAATGGTATGCATATAGATGTTTAGTTTAATCTCTAGAAATGAAGGGGTTCAAGCATATCTTCAAGGTGGAGGTTGGAATCCTCATTTAAAGTGTTAATATTAAGGAAGATGATGGAACTCATTGGTTTAGAGGCTTGGAATGAGGAAGATAATCATGAAATCATTTAAGCTTCTATTGCACCAAAAAACCATTCAAATATTGAAGAACCAAATGCCCTTTATAAGGAGTTCGAGCTCCAACGGTAAAAAAAAAAGGGGGGGGGGGCAGATAATGGCTCTTTTGATGAGATAGAGCAAGGTTTCGATGGGATCGAGTAGGGCTTCGATGACATCAAGCGGTGCTTTGATGGCATCGTAAACATTAGATTTTCAGCTGAATTATTGTTGAATGGTTTACACATTGTTATCCGATGTCATCGAGTGGTCTTCAATGACATCGAGAATATCCTTCGATGTCATCGAAGGTTCCTCAATTCAATTGAGAAACTCGGATAACTTGTTGGACATATCTGAGTTAACTAATCGATTCCATTGAGTGGTCTTTGATTCCATCTAAGACCCCTCGAGGTCTGCTTGATGGGGTGGAGCAGCACTTAAAATATGATGTTTTGGGCATATGACTTCACAGCAACTTCGCACATCTTTTAGTCTTATGTATCGTGTTCCAATTAAGTTTCTAAGGTTAAGAGACTAAATGAGGTGACGATAAATAACTATGAGTACTGCAAGAAGGATGACCATATTATCCGATACTATTACAAAAGGATGGGAGACGAAGGTATTCCGTCCCCACCACAAGTAAACCATCCTCGGCCATTGTAAGTAGCAGCTAAGTTGGTGCCAAGACCTCAGCCGACTAGGATAGGACCCCCAGTTTAATAGAGGAAGACCCCTGCTTGCATGTACATGATCGCTACTGTCAAAGGTGAGGAGGATCCACCACAAGCGATACACAATACGACTCACATCAATGGTACCCCTGTGCTCATCTTATTTGATTTTGGTGCAACATTATCTTTCATAGACAATGCCATTGCGATAAAGTTAGAATTAAACACAACTCGACTGCATGGCCCCTAGTGATAGCGTCCCCCATGGGCAAATTTATCAAAACAAATAAAGTATGTAGAGCATGCCTTCTAACCCTCGCAAGTCATAAAGTAGTTGTGGATCTAATCATAATGCTGCCTATTAGGCAACGTCATCCTTGGGATGGATTGGCTTTCACAAGTTCGGGCAGTGATGGATTGTCACGAAAAAACAGTCACTATTTCCATCCTCGGATAGGTCTCCTTTACATTGAAGGGAAAAAATAGGCACGATGCATTTGAAAGCTTGTAAGCTCTAAGTGATCCGGAGCTAGTTGAGGTCACCATAGGCTGGATACCAATAGTGCAGGATTTTCCTGAGGTATTTTAAGAAATACCAGGTTTACCCCCTAAACGAGTAGTACACTTCCGCATAGACCTCGTACCAAGGACTGCTCCAATATCCTTGCTCCCGTTTTGCATACCCCCTTATGAGATGGAGGAGCTTAGGAGTCAGATTATCAAACTGCTAACTCAAGGGTTTATTTGCCCCAGCGTCTCCCTATGGTTAGCACCAATGCTCTTCGTAAAGAAGAAGGATGGGTCGATGCATCTCTGTATAGATTATAGGAGACTGAACGAGGTGACAATAAAGAATAAGTACCCTCTACCTCACATCAATGATTTGTTTGATCAGCTCAAGGGTACTAGATACTTCTCTAAGATCGATTTACAGTCAGGGTATCATCAATTGAGAATCAGGGATGAGGATATCCCCAAGACAGCATTCAGAACCCACTATGGGCACTATGAATTCCTAGTCATGTCCTTTGGTCTCACCAATGCCCTGCCAGTGCTTATGGACCTGATGAATCGAATATCCATGCCTTATCTGGACTGGTTCGTGATCGTGTTTATTGACGATATTTTGGTCTATTCTAAAAGCTGGGAGGAACATGAGCAGCATCTACGCACAGTCCTGGGTACTTTAAAGGAGAATTAGTTGTACGCTAAATTGACAAAATGTGAGTTATGGGAAGAGGAAGTTAAATTTCTGGGGCACTTAGTAAAGGCTGAAGGCATATCAGTTGACCCTGCTAAGGTAGAAGCAGTTTCTAAATGGGACCAGCCCATCAAAGTCACCGAAGTTCAGAGTTTCCTAGGTATGGCAGGATACTATAGGCGCTTCATCAAGGAGTTTTCAAGAATCGCGCTGCTGCTCACTTAGCTGACCAAGAAAGGCACTCAATTCATGTGGGATGAGAACACCGAAGCAACCTTCCAGGAGCTAAATATGAGGCTAACATCTGCGTCGGTACTTACTCTCCCATAGGAAGGAGAAATTTTTGTAGTATATAATAATGCGTTGAAAATGGGGTTGGGATGTATACTAATGGAGAATGATAAGGTGATCACCTACGCTTCAAGACAGTTGAAGAAACATTAAGAGAATTACCCAACACATGACCTGGAATTGGCAGTAATGGTCTTCGCCCTAAAGATATAGAGGCACTATCTCTATGGGAAGGAATTCCAGCTATTCTGTAATCATAAGAGCTTGAAGTATATATTTACACAAAAATACTTAAATATGAGCCAATACTGATAAATGGAGATGCTCAAAGACTTTCACTTCGAAATATCTTACCATCCGGGTAACGCAAATTTAGTGGCCAATGCTCTAAGTGGAAAGAAGAAGCACGAACTGGTAGCCACCTTGATGATCAAGGAGTGGGAAATGATGAAATTCGTTCAGGACTTCGATATCCAACTTATGCTTGATGAGCCAGATGCTTATGTAGCCCTTTTAACTTTCGAGCTGACCTTAGTCCGCCAGGTTGTCTCTACATAAGGCCAGGATGAATGGCTTAGCAAGATGAAAGGGAGGTGTAAAAGAGAAGAAATGCCTAACTGGAGGATTGGGGACGATGGCGGTCTCCGATATCAGGGACATGTATGCATACCAAACAATGCAGACCTAAAGAGAGAAGTGATGATATAAGCGCATCATTCCAGACTGGCCATACACCCGGGCAGTAGTAAGATGTACAATAACGTAAAGAGGCAGTATTGGTGGAACAATATGAAGAGAGACATAGCAAACTTTGTTGCGAGATGCATGGTGTATCAGAAGATAAAGGCCAAACATCGTAAACCTACAGGCCTCCTTCAACTCCTGCCACTAGTAGAATGGAAGTGGGACATCATCTTTATGGATTTCATGTTTGGACTTCCCAGAACCCAGAGGAAGCACGACTCAATCTGGGTCATTATGAACAGGCTAACAAAATCTGCTCGATTCCTTCCTATTCGCACTACTAATTCAACTAATGATCTGGCAAGGTCGTATATTCGGGAAGTTGTTCGGTCTTATGGGGTACCCCCCGAAATTGTATCAGATCGAGACTCTTGATTTACTTCCACTTTTGGGAAGAGGTTGTAGGAAGAATTGGGTACAGAGCTTAAATTTAGTATGGCCTTTCATCCTCAGATGGACGGGTAGACTGAATGGGTGAATCAGATTCTAGAAGATATGTTAAGAGCATGTGTCCTCGACCTCAAGGGAAACCAGGACGATCATTTGGCTCTTGCAAAGTCCACCTACAATAACAGCTTCCAGTCCAGCATAGGCATGGCGCCCTTTGAAGCTCTCTATGGCCACCCTTGTTGAGCTCCTCAATAATGGGCGGAAGTGGGAGAAAGTAGCTTGTTAGGACCTAAACTCATCCAAGTTACCACCCAAGTGATTGATGTGGTTTGAAAACAACTGCGTGCTGCCTAGAGCAGATAAAAGAATTATGCAAACAATCGATGTCGTGACTTGGAATTTACAGCAGGTGACCATGTGTTTCTGAAGGTTTCACCTATGAAAGGCTTGATGGTTTAGGAAAAAAGGAAAGTTAACACCCTGCTTTATTGGACCATTCGAGATCTTTGATCATGTGGGAACCGCAGCATACCACCTACCATTGCCAACCGCATTGGCTAATATCCACAATGTCTTACATGTCTCCATGTTAAAGAAGTATAAGCCGAATGATTCGCATATCATTAGCTAGGAACAAGTGGAGCTTACAGATGACGCTTCCTACACAGACAAACCTATTTGTATCTTGGACCACAAAGAGCAAGTCCTCCATATAAAGACGATTCCGCTGGTCAAGGTCCTCTGATCACATCATAGGGAAGAAGAAGCAACCTGGGAGAGAGAAGCAGGAATGAAGGAGAAATACCCTCACCTATTCGATGACATAACATAGGTAATTTCAAGGATGAATTTTTTTTTTTAGGGGGGCAGACTATAACACCCTACATTTTACAATACTCGGGTGTTACAATGATAGCCTGGCCAAGCACCAACTGAATCAAATTAATGCGAACACCCACATGTTTTGGCCTACAACCATTTGATTATTCTTCATGGCAGCTGAGATAACTAGCTTGGGATGTCAGTCACCTTAATGAACAAGTCAAAATCATCCATCTTGGATTCTAAGATCCGGATCTTAGAATCCATCAACTAACTAGACTTATTTAACCTCATTACACAACACACTACTTAAACATCCCAATTAGGACATCTAGTCACCAAGTTTACCAGTTATTCTCACTGAAACTCGGCTAGGGACACTTAGGAGACTTGTAGTTCAAGTCCAATAGCGATTCGACTGTCAGGTTGACAAGAATAGGCAAATAGAGCAGAAATCCATCCGTGGGGCCCACCTGAGCCTTAGATGAGCTTGATCATTGGTTCAAGACCTCGATTGGGACCTCCAAAGAATATGGACGGTGTGGATTTGGAAGATACGCCTATGTGGGACCCACATGAGGGTGTGTGTTCGGCTGGACAGTGCTCCTACGATGCACTGGGCTATCGGCATGGTCAAGCAAGCGTTGACCCGACAAATCTCAAAACAGAGAGATTTTCTCTCTTTTCCCACCCGAAGTAGAAATGAATAAGCAACGTCCGTTCTGGATGAGTTGTGGCCCACCTTCAACCATCGTTTGGATGATCTAAACCGTCCATCAGGTAGAGAGGCCTCGGACGACCAGACTTATGTCGACCGTGCAGGCCCATGTAAGCATGCATGCACTTAGGCAAGGACTTGACGGAGGCAAGCGTCGATTCCTTTTTCAAAAATGGGAGATGGGTAGCTACCACATTGGAAATCCGAGGCAACAGCTCGCCTTTAATCTTGACTGCTCATTTAAAGCCTATCTCAGCACTTCTTTCAGTGCAAAAAAAGGGCAGGCAACTGACTGTAAGGCAAAATCGGCGTGGGAAGCCTTTCCACTTCAGGAAAGTCATGCTGGCGCAATCCGAGCCTTTCACTGAGCTCCATAGATAGATCTCAACCATTCCCACTAGGGCAGCAACGGCTCTAACCCCTTTTTTCAAAAATGACTTCTCATCTCGTGAGAAGACCATAAACAGTGGAAAAACTCATGAGTGGTGGGGAAACTATGATGATTGGTGGGATTGGTGACCCCCACACTAATCAGTGACCCCATCCAGTCCATCCATAGGGTGTGGATCACCTTGATAGACCATAGATGAAGATCCATCATTAGAGGTGGCGTCATCTTCCCTGTTAAACTTGAAAACTCGCTGGGAAGTAGTGGACCCCATTTTTGGATCAAATGCACTCGTACGATGGGCCTCAGTTATGGGAATCCATCCCTCGTAGCGGATTGACCCCATGCAGATAGGAAACAAAGATGGGGGTGAGAGCGTGGCCACCCCATCTTGACTGTTCGCTGTCATGGCTAGGGATGGTTACGAGCGAACTCTAAAGCTATAAATAGGGGTTGTTCGACTCAGGATTCCCATCGAGAAATCAGGAGAGAAAAGAGGGAGGGAGAGAGGGAGAGAGAGAGAGAGAGAGAGAGAGAGAGAGAGAGAGAGAATAGGAGAGGAATGAGGGAGAGAAAGTTGGACAACTGGTGCCGCACCACGCCAAACCGTCCGAGTTAACTCAAACTCGAAGCGAGTTGGGGTGGCCAGTGGTTTGAGAAATACATGAAGAAAGGAGAGACAGAGAGTGAGAGAGAAAGGGGAAGAAAGGTGAAAGAGAGGAAGAGGAGAGAGTGGTCACTGCCATTACACTCGTTACCTTGTTATGTCGAGTTGACACAGTCGACCCAAACTGGGCTAACTCAGGGCAAGTTGGGAGCCCTGTGCTAGAAACAGGAAGGAGAAAAATGAGGAGCAAGAGGGGAGGTTGTTGCTCATGCATTGGGTGTCTATTAGATCAGTCTGACTCACTGAATATGCCCTACTAGCCATCAGACCACAACAGCGACTCGATCGACTATTAACTTCAACCAGGACCTGTTCAAGTAATGCTCAAGCTTCCTCTAACTCCCATGACCTCCCCTATTCAAATTTGCCTAGCAGACCGAGTTAACTAGCCTGTAGCAGGAAGAGCCATGCCGAGTAAACTCCTTAGGCCATCAGGTCATGGCAGCAACTGCAACCCATGATCATGGCTGGGATCCAACTCATGTTAGCCCACCTCTACACGGAATTGCGAAACCGACTTAGCTGATGCAACCGAGTTAGGGAAACCATCTCGGGAGATGCAAGGCTGAACTCGGTTGACAGCGAGTGCTGGACCGAGTCAGGACCAAACTCAGTTAATGGGATCACTGGGCCCACTGGAGCTACGGGTGCTGTTGGTGGATTGTTAAGCCGGTAGGTGGGCCCTCCTAACTAACTCGGTTCAGCCCAACTAAGCTCATAGATGGCCAATAATCAGGGATCCAAGCCCCTACCCATAAATGGTGCTCCATTTCACCATAAAAATGGCCTTAAACGAGTCACATCAGTTGAGTCAACTCAAACTCAGACTAATCCAACAAGCCTTTCATTTCAGGGCAAAGTCAACTGAAGTCTCACTTAGGATCATAAGTTCAAACCATGATGGGTTTACATGGAGGTAACACCTAGCCAAATCAAGGGGTGAGATGTTCTTAACATGCACATTTGTTAACTCCACTATAGTTACAAGACCTTTTTAATTCTAACTCTCCATCAAATCAAATACATCAGGTAGATTGTAGTTGGGCCAAACTTCACTAAGGTAGCCTTATAGGTATGCAAATGTATCGGTATATGAAACTCCCTCCTAAAGCCTATAATAGCTTCAAAGTATCTAATTTGGAAAATTATATTAATTAAGATGAAGCATAGTCTAAAGGTGAAATAACGTACCACCAACTTTCGATCAAACAACAAGATTAGGTGATTATTTCTTCCCCTTAAGCTTTCCATTTGTGAATTAGTCTAAGGGATAATTTCTGTTTGAATCACGGTTGTTATTCTATAAGTTGTGATCACTTATACTAGTTATTGAATCTTAAGGAATAGCTTACATTTGAATTACAACTGATAGCTTGTAAACCATGATCACATGCAATAGTTATTAAATCTTGCATAGTATTTCCATTTAAATTCCAACTGATAGCTTATGCCTGTGATTCGTGATCTCTTGTGATAACTATGAATTTTATTATCAACATTTATCTTGCATGTTGTACCTATACACTTTCTCGTGCCTATGAATTGCTTGTGAGTCGCTTATGGAAATCGAATCACTATATATCTATCAGTGGAAAGCTCCTCTTATGCATGTGAACCCACAATTGGGATGTAATGGGATGGAATGTAATAGAAATGGACCCTCAACTTCGAGGTTACCTTAAATGCTGGATATCAATGTGGTTTTACCATCCATAGGTCATTGTACCTTGTGGCTTTTGGGGATAACCTCTTTACCGCCCTGATTTGATATTGCCCTACGTGACCTCCTTTACCGCCTCGATTTAGCATTTACCTCGTGCGACCTTTTTATCGTTTCGATTTAGCATTTGTCCCACGTGACCTCCTGGCCATTTTTTATTTAATATTTGCCCTATGTGGCTTTGACGATTCATTCTCATATAAACATGTGATGGTAAACCTCATGCATTGAATTATGATTAGCCATTGATCAATGGGCTTCCATTAAATATCCTAATGTGGGTCTCATAACCCAGGGATGGTGGTTTTGGATACTATGCCCGAGTTGTCGACCTACGCTGGGTGATGAGCCCCCGATAGTGACCTTTGAGCTTTCTTAAACTCACTGGTTGCAATTAGAATAATAACGATTGGGCTAATCATGCATTCATAGCATATTGGAGATGACAGGTGGCTAATTCTAAATGTTGTAGCATGTACTCTTAAGCCTCAGTTGTGGTATCGTTTCGCCAACTCTCAGACCATAGACTATCGGCCCACTTTTGGTGAGTTTGGTACTATGCACATACAAGATGTACTTTCGCTGGTGACCAGCCACATGCATGGGTTTCACCCAAAAGCCAACTAGATGAGCATCCCTAGTTGATGTACACTCATGCATTCATGCATTAAACAAGACACGTCATGTATTATTTTGAATGCCTTGTTGTTTTAAAACTATGCTTGACTAAGGCAGCGGTGTGTAATCTTGAGAGGAATTCACACTGAGCTGGCCACTCATTCATCGTATATTCAACCGTACAAAGAATGCGGGTTTAGGTGAGGATGGCTATGGTGCAAATCTCAATGTCGTCTCTGCAGGATTGGAGGAGGGATATTATGAGGAGGAGCCACGTTAGGAGGCGGTGGAGTACTATGGGTTCAACCAGTAGTTATAGTTATTTTTTTTCTAGTTTAACTCTAATACCTTTGAAACTTATGGGTTTTGTACTTAAGGTCCCCAGCTGAGTGGACAAGGATCTTGATATTTTGGTTATGCGATGGTTCGCTATGCTTGGTTTACGTTATCGCACTCTGATTATGATAAATTGCTATTTACCTATTTAGTTAACACCTGGGTTTTTAAGAAACGAGTTGTATATTCGGGTTCTAAAAACCAGGGCATCACAAGTTGGTTTCAGAGCGGAGTCTAAGATAATCAGGCCGTGGGATTAATATCTAGTACAAAACTCTAAGGAATCAACATGTTAAGACTCAAATATATTTGAAACTTAGGTATAGGAGAAAAGCACCTAAGTATAATTAGGTTAAACGAACATAGAAACAATATACTTAGGACCCCTGAGATTCCATAGGAACAACTGCTGAACTTAGTGACTCAAACTAGGAATCCTAGAAGAAGAAATAAGGCACCACATGGTAAAGAAGTTGCCCTCTTAATTACAAGGAAGGGGGCTTGAAAATAAATTCCTCGCTTTCGTATCATTTAAAACTACTCCTTCCATCGCTAGAATCTTATAGCATTCCCCATTATCTTGGAAAGAATTTTTAGTGAAAGCCTAACTGTAGAATTCTGGTCTCACAGGAAGATATGCCTCCTGTACGTCGATCTCAGCATGCTCAGATGATCAACGTGCCAACCCTCCCACAAATGAAGCACCAACATGAGGGAAGCCCTATATACATGCCAAGACTTCCCCCTGGAATCATAAACCCAGATATGGAATCTGAGGCTAGAGGCGATTTCCCCCCTCTTGAGGGTAACCCATCAGGCACACCTTCACGCCTTTTTCAGTCTAGGGCGCCATCAGATGAGGCTTTTACTGGTACACAGGCTAGGACAATGACATTTACTGCCTTTGGACAGATGGCGACAATCATACAACAACAATAACAGGTTGCGTTCATGCAGCAGCAGTAGGCCACATTTGCTGCTATGATGGAGACCTTCTAAGACAAGACCCGTTGGATAGTGTCGTGAGACGAGGACATCCGGGGTGCGGATGTATTCGGGAGGTTCCAGCAGCTCAAACCACCTACTTTTGCGGGAGCACCTGACCCAATTTAGGCGAAACATTGGCTGGCCAAGATCACGAAGATGATGAAACCGATGGAGTGTTCAGACGCCCAGATGGTTAATGTTGAGTGTCAAATATTGCATATTTTTCCCTAATTATATCTTGGTTTTAGGAACATGATAATGCTTAATGGTATATTTTATACATGTTTGTGTTGACAGGTGAATCTAAGAGCTTGGATTGAAAAGAATGTTATTTGATGGTCAAGAATTACCAAGGCAAAGGATGGATCTTAGGGAACCAAGATTGAAGATTTCAAGACCTCAAGATCCAAGAAAACCAAGTACAAAGGATGAAGAAAGACTGGAGAAGATTACAAAATCTACATCAAAAAACAAATTAGTTCGGTCCAACTGAAATCGGACAAAACATTCCAACGACCAACGATGAAATTCAAAAGCTAATTCGGTTCGACCGAAGGTAGGATTCGATGTGACCGAAAGTGCATAAAAAAATCCAGCATTAAAAGGAGTTAATTCGGTTCGACCAAAGATTAATTAGGTCTGACCGATAACTTAAGTTCGGTCCGACTGAACCCAAGCTTTGTCCAGCCAAAATCGGGCAACTGCTGAAATAGAATCCTTTCATGCATCGGACTCGACTTCGGTCTAACTGAATGTAACTTTAGTCTAACTGAAGGTAACTTCGATCTAACCGATGCGTAACATGGCTGCGTAAATTGAGGTGGTTTCAAGGTCGGTTTGTGAAAATTCTAAGGCGGTGCGTAAGATAGCAATTCACAACTATAAACCGGAGTCTATAGGACATTCCTAGGTATCTTTTAGGGTTTAAGTAGTGGAGAAAAAGGGTGGAGGAGTCGCCGCCAAGAGTTTTTCTTCTTCTTCCTTAGTTGTTTTCATGTTTTGTTTAAGAGATTTTGATTTTGATCATGTCTATGGTTAACTAAACCTCTTAACTAGGGCTAAGAGGTGAGATTTCTAGTTGATTTTAAGGAATATTTTTAGTTTTCTATGGTTTGTTGTGACTTAAATTATAATAGATATTGCGATAGCTTTGAATATCTTATTTTCCTATTTGAGATTGTGAGATTGGTAAATCTTGTTGTTCACCATCGTCTCATGGACATGGTAGGGTGATAGAATCCCTTCCAAATCTCCACAATTCTCTTCCATTGAGGTTAGTTCAATGAAAAGTTCAGATATTTGATCATCTCTTCTTCCAATTGGATAAGATAGGACTCTGATTCTAGTTGCATCTCTTGAATCAAGTAAGCTAGCATCTTGATAGCTACAAGTGGATCCTTGACACCCTAGTTCCCATCTTTAAATTCACAAGTTTTAATCAACCTTACTCACAATCACTTTCAATTATTCCAGAATTCAGATTTAGATCTTCTTCTTCTTCTTCTAGTTCTAGTTATTTTCAGAAACGTACAAGATTAGTCCCTATGGATTCGACCTCGGTCTCACCGAGTTATTACTACATCGTGACCCTACACTTGGGGTTGTGAACAAGTTTTTGGCACCATTGCTAGGGACTATGACTATGTTTTTCTTAATTTAATTAGTATTAGAATTAGGTAAAGATTAGGATTAACTTTTTGCTTTGTTTGTAGGTTAGAATTTTTTCTGAATTTGTTTTTAGAATCTAACTTGGTTTTCTGTTTTATAGGATTCTTACATAGTAACCTCCGATCTAGTAACCTCTTTCTAAATCTCTCTCTTATCTTCCTTTTAAGATCTCTTAATTGTTGTAATTTCCCTAGTTTTCCTTCTTAGGTTTAAAGGCTGTGAGTATTTCATGCCCAAGTGGGTTCGTGACATTAGATGCTCAAAATTGTAATTTTCAGCCAACAATCCGTCTACACATTGGCCCACTAGATCAACATTTGGTCACCATAAGTATTTTCCATGAGTATTGTGAGGAAGCTAGTTTGCAAAAACTGTTATCTATCCATTTATATAACAATCACCACTCTTATTGTTTATAGTTTCAATTTAAGAAGTTACAAATATACGCATATAGTTATCATATAATTACACTAATACATTTATTAATATATCAATATTTTATATCAAAAGTCCTTCCAATGAGGGGTTCGCTAATCTTGAAGTGGCAGCCCTCCCCTCTAGGCATGGATTGGGTATTACCCCCACCCATACATGTTAGAGATCGATGGGTTGAAGCATCTTATAATTAGACGATAGAGGCAAGGCCCACAGGAGATGAAAAGTAAGTCCACTAGCTCCTCTCAAATGATGTTTGCTCGAGTTGCTACTTGGCCCAAGAGAACAAAACCTTTTTTTATTTCTTAGAGGCATGGTCCTCTCTCTCTCTCTCTCTCTCTCTCTCTCTCTCTCTCCCCCCCCCCCCCCCTCTAGTTATGACTAAACATATCATGAATTGACGAAACATGATGCTCTCTTTCAGATCTCTCCCCCCCTTAGCTCGGGTTTCGGGCAACCCTTCTCTATAAATTTCAGCTATCCTTTCTCTGGAAGATCTTTGGAAATCATTTCAAAAAGTAGATATTTTAAAGAATATAGAGTTTTTTATTTACGTATTTTTATTTTCTTCATTTATTGGACTATTTTCTAAAATTTCAACAACTCTTTCAGTCAAATCCCAGAAAATTTGAGTTTCTTTTTATTTGGCTTGGTAGAAATTTCAAATATTACAAGGATTTTTAATTTGAGTATTTTTTTTTAAATTTTCATGGGCCATTTTTCGCTTAAATTTTAGCTATCCTTTTTTAAATATTATTTATTGAATGTTACTTTTGTTTTTTAATTTGGATAAATTTTGTTAATAATTCTTTTACCTGACATAATTACCCTATGTGGTTGGCATCAAGAAATTTGCAATTTTAAAAAATTACAATTTAGAAAATAAATTATAGTAAAATAGTCCAATAAATGAAGAAATGAATCAATAAACCCTGTAATCTTTAAAATCTCCACCTACGTAAATGATCTTTAAAGATTTTCTAGAGAAAGGGATGCTGAAATTTCCAGAGAATAGTCACCCAAAACTCTAGCTGAGCAAGGAAGGGAGGGAGGGAGAGATATGAGAGAGAGTGGTGTGCTCTGTCGATTCACAATCTATTTGATTGTACTAAAAGAGGGAGGGAGATATAGATGGAGGGGAAGAGAGATCTAATAGGGAGGGAGGGAGGGAGAGATATGAGAGAGAGTGGTGTGCTCTGTCGATTCACAATCTATTTGATTGTACTAAAAGAGGGAGAGAGATATAGATGGAGAGGAAGAGAGATCTAATAGGGAGGGAGGGAGAGAGTGTAACACCTTGGATTTTAGCATTTGAGCATTCTCGACTCAGTTACTTAGTCACGGATGTGACTCGTTGTATGAGATAAATAAAATAAATGATTAATTATCATCATTCATTTATCAAATAAATATCAAAGAAAATATATCATTTATTAATTCAAGATGTTCCAACATACTTGAGCTTATTTGAAATAAAAATTCTATGAAAATAAATAATAAATTTATTTTTTCTTTTCTTCCTCTTTGGCTCTAGAATGACTTTCTCGAAGTCGCAACTCCGTTCTTAAATACATCGAGTTCATTCCTCATCCTTGATAATATAAACCAAATAGTTTTTATATATTCTTTCACAATCAAGCATGATTCAAATGTATAATTCATAGAGTTCTCATAAAGTAAAGATTGTAAACATGAATATGCTCAATACATGCCATATTGCACCATAACTCAATACAGTTAATCCATTGAACAACCAGAGCTCAGTTTCTTTCACCTCAGCCTACTAATATCCACTTGACCTAAATAGGTCGATCTCTAACACATGATGTACTTTAGACACCCTCTGTGTGCAATCGCCCGATAGAGATCTGTGGGTAACCCAATCTAAGTTGGTCAAACACCTTCCCTATTATTCACAACACAAGTACAGGGTCGCGATGTAGTAATAACTTGGTGAGACCAAGGTCGAATCCACAGGGACTATACTTGTACATATTCTGAAAGTAAGTAGAACTAGAACTATAATCGAAACTAAAACAAAAATCTGGAATAGTTGAGAATAATTGTGAAAAAATTATCTATTAAAAGAGGAACTAGAGTGCCAAGGATTCACCTATAGATATTAAGATACTATGTTACTTGATTCAATAAACACAACTGGAATCGGAGTCCTATCCTATCCAGTTTAGAAGATAAAATAATTGAAGCACGATCTGAACTTCCCATTGAAATAGTCCACACATGAAGAACCATTGTTGAGATGATTGGAAGGGAATTCAACCATGCACCATGCCTAGGAGATGATGGTGAATCACGAATTTTACCAATCTCAACAATATCAAAACAGATAAGAAGATATTCAAAGCTATCTCAACATCTATTGTAATTTGAGTCACAATAAATCATAGAAAACTGAAAATATATCTTAATTCAAACTAAAAATCAATGAATTTCAATATAAATATAAATCAAAGCAAGATAACATCCTAACAAACTACAAGCTTCACCTCTTAGCCCTAACTAAGATATTTAGTTAACCATTGACATGATTAAAATTAAATCTCTTAAACAAAATATTAAAAATAAATTAAGGAAGAAGAAAAACTCTTGGGAGGCTGCTCCACTCTTTTGTTCTGCTCTTGGAACCTTAATTCATGTTTAGAAATCCTTGGAGAACCCAAGTATATAGGCTTGGTTCGGCCGACTTTGAAAACTGCCTCAAATTTACGCACTCTGTGTAATGCTTTCGATACCATCGAATAGACTTCGATTCCATTAAAGGAGGAATCCTAGTTTGAATTGGATTTAAAAGTCGCACCCTTTCACATTACGTAAGTTGTCGATGTCATCAAGCGTCCCTTCAATGCCATCAAACGGATCTTTGATTCCATTGAACATGTCTTTGAGCCATCAAAAAAGTGTCCAGAATGTTCCAGTGAGTTGCTTCAATATTCTTTAAAAATCTCGATCCCATTAGACAGTCTTCGATACCATCGCAAGCTTTCCCGTAGACAAGTCTAAAGAGAGACATTCCAATGGAGATCTTAAAAGCTGTATAGTAAGCCCATAAAGCATCGATTAAGTGGATTGACCAATCATTATGGTCAAAGTTAACCATTTTTTTCAAGATTTTGTTTATTTTCCTATTGGAAATCTCAGCTTGCCCACTTGTCTGCGGGTGGTATGGAGTGTTCACTTTATGTGAGATGCCATATTTCTTCATTAAGTTCTCGAATGGTCTATTACAAAAGTGTGAACCTTCATCACTAATGATGACCCAAGGTGTTCCAAACCAGGAAATGAGATTCTCTTTTAAGAATCTAATGACCATTTAATGATCATTGTTCCGGCATGGGATCGCTTCGACCCACTCAGTGACATAGTCTATTACTAACAAAATGTAAATATGTCCAAAGGATTGTGGGAATGACCCCATGAAATCGATGCCCTAACAATCATATGCTTCAATAATAAGAATGGGCTTCAGTGGCATCATATTTCGATGGGACAATCCTCCCAATTTTTAACAAAACTCACAAGCTTTATAAAACTTATGAATATCTCTAAACATATTGGGCCAGTAAAAGACGCATTGTAAAATTTTGGTCGTGGTCCTTTTTAGTAGAAAAGTGACCACCACAAGCCTGAGAGTGACAAAAGTAGATAACACTCAGATGTTCATTATTCGGTACACATGTCAGGCCTGTGTCCTAGTATCCATTCCATTCCATAGGATCCCGTGGTCCTCCCGGTCAAATTTCAGTGACCCGCGACCCATAGATTGCATTTATGCATGACCTTAAGTCATATCCTGTAAACCTAAGTCGACTCAGCCTGAGACCTATGCCATTGCAACTGTACCGTCGCCGCGATTCTAACACCACGTCTCGTGCGTCGATGGGACGCATAAATCATAAGATGTGGACCACGCATGATCATGGTCATGGACCGCACATTGCGGGACCCACCTATCCCTTATGGCACATTTTCCTAAGCCATTATGAGGGTGACATCAACCCTACATCTAGCCACCTTACTACCTGTACTCCATAGCCTCATACCTCTTACAAGGTAATGATGATTTTAGCCATGCTAGCTTACAACAAATCATTCCTAGCTAATAGAGAGAGGCTAGCTATCATCATTACCTCTCTCTCTCTCTCTCTCTCTCTCTCTCTCTCTCTCTCTCTCTCTCTCTCATCTCTCTCTTTCCCTCTTTCATTTCCCATTTTCCTCTATTGCAAGAGCTCCCAACATCCCAACCCATCCAAAAATTTCAGCCATTTCCTCTCCCTAATCTTCCCAATCCAACCATCTAAAGGCGATCTCAACCATTCAATCTTGTTCCCTTGGAGCATTGAAAGCTATTAGTGGAAGAAGAAGTCCTAGATCTAAGGTGGGTGCTCCTTAGCACTTATTTCTTTATATCTTTATATGGATCTTCATCCTTTTTAGCAAGAGCAAGTGGGACCCACCAATCAATGGTGGAGATCCCATCTTGGTCCCTAGATGTGGCCAAAGGCCCATCACACCTTGCATGTATGTATCCATGGTGGAACCATGCATTCTCCATGGATCCCACCATGAAGTTTCCATGTTATGTACTTGGTATGGCCACTTAGGTCATGGTTTGTAGTGGAAATGGGATTTTCACCCTTAATATTTTTTTGATTGAGGGCCAACACAAGGAGGTAACCCATCTTGATGTATGCATATACATGGAGGAGATCATAGTGGCGGAGCTCCTCCCATCTCCACTGATATCTATCTCTTTCTTTCTCTCTCCTTCTTTTTTTTAGTGATGATGAGGCCGTGTGGTCCACCTTGATGGACCACCCACCATGAAGTATGTATTACATCTATGTCGTCCATATGTTGGACCCACCATTGCTGGACTGTCCAGTGGCAAGCCCGCTAGCCTGTCCGTCTGGATAGGACTAGATGAAGAGAAAACATAAATATCAACTTGATGCTGACCTGGTGGGCCCCACATGTGTGGACCCACCTTATATCCACACCATTCATTAGTAGGGACGGTGGATCCCACGCAGCATGCAGCTACTGCTGCATTAACGTCAACAAGTTCTGGGGCCCGATTACGAGGTATGTGTTTATTCATACCATCCGTCCATTTGGCAGTAGTGTGGGACCCACCTCACACGTGCTCCATGTGTGGGATGGGGCCCCCCCTTAGTGTATGTATTCTATATCATCACCGTCCATTTGGACGGGCCGTGTGGGGCTAATCGTGATGTATGGGTCTTATATCCACACCGTCCAACACTCTAAATGGTGGGATCCACCTTGATGTTGGTATTTTGTATCCACACTGTCTGTCCCTGCACAGTGTGCAGTGGGACGTACCATGATGTATATGCCTTGCAGCCCCTCCGTTTATCTGTTTTCTGTGGTGTGTGGGGCCAATCGTGATGTATGGGTCTGATCCACCGTCCAGCACTCTGGACGGTGGGAGCCACCCCATGTATGTGTAGTATTTCCAGTCTGTCCATCCCTAGACGGTACTATTTGGGGCCCACCTTTGATGAATGCATTGTACATCCACCCCATGTATCCGTGAGGCCCATATGATGTATATCCACACCGTCCGCATAGGATGTGGGCCCCATGTGATGTATGTGTTTGATCTAAGCCGTCCATCTGGTGGGGCCCATTTGGAATGTGCAAGGCCTACCCCCATTATGATGTATTTGTGGCCCATGTAATGAGGCCCATTATGATGTATTTGTGGCCCATTTAGTAAGGCCCATTGTAATGTATATGTGGCCCAGGAGTGAGGCCCATGTTATGTATATAAGGCCCAATATGATGAATATGAGGCCCATATAATGAGGCCCGATGTGATGTATATGAGGACCATTGTGATGTATGTTGGGCCCTTGTATGAAGCCCATTATGATGTGTATAAGGCCCTTGTGTGAGGCCATGGGTTCACTATATGTTAGGCTATATGTGGGCCACTTCTTGGGAGCAATGTTGGTTAAATGTCCATATTGTGACCTTCCCTTAGGCCTTTGTTAGGCCCATTATCATCCTTCTCTAAGTGGGTTAACCCAAATCATTGGACCCCATTGATATGTGTATGATCCATCTATTTATATTGGGCTAACCCAAGCTATTGGTCCCCCATTGGTTGCTTGTAGGATTATTTATTTTTAATCTTGAAGTCCATTTAGGACTTATTTGGGCCCCCTAGGGCATCTAGCGAACCATATGATAGTATGGTGAAGGAAACTTGTTCCAGATCCTTAGAATTATAGGTAGGCCACCTAGGCTCAACCTTGATTTGAGGAGAGTTCATCATCACCATAGATGGAGGGATCCGTGCTATCGGATTTGGTATATCCACGGTTGAGGGTTGATCTTTATGTTATGGTTTAGATCGGTTGTCCATCTATGGACCCCACCTTGTATATAGGCCGATTAACGATGCTAATTATGAGTATGTGATATAATAGCATCATGATAGATGCCCATACGCATCATCTGCATGCTTGTTATGAGATGTGGTTGACTAATGCATATGTCATTGGGCAGGTTGTTTATAGGACTCCCTGACAGGTGGAGTTGTCCCACATGAGCGCACGATATGCGCAGGATTGATGCATGATTAGACTGCATGACTCATGCATCTTGCATTATGTGATTATGATTATTATACGCCCTAGCGACATCAGAGTTGTAGCCTTCGTAGATATAGCGTGGATGGCAGGATTGGATACTGAAAATTCTTGTTGAGCACGGAGACACGAAGGATGTCCTAAGGTGAAAGTCCCCAAAACCTTATGGTACCATGGAGGATGCTCCAATGTCTAGACCGAGTGGATGTATGAACGCATGAGGGCCGAATACCAAGAGGCCGCATCTCCCACTGCCTCGTAGTCAGTTGGAAGGGGGTGTGGCCTTAGCCGCCCGAGGGTAGGGACAATTGCTAGGCTGAGTATGACCAACTCATAAATATGTCCACTATCGATGTGCCGAATAGATATTGGCTAACTATTGGCTAGGTAGATAGTGAGGTCTCTTCCTCTTTCTTGGTTGCGTGCCAAGTGTAGGGCGGCAATGTGGTGTATAGTGTATTAGACCCTAGTGATTGTCTAGAGAGAATTGTACTGATATATATATATGATGCTTCAGAGATAAGTTGGATTGATATGTGGATTGGTATGCTTGAGCTGCACCTTGCACATGACATTAGCTATGTAGGCCTTACATCGTATGGCCTTGGTATGGCCGATAGCATTCATGTCATACATCGCATAACCTTCGCACGACTGTTAGCATGCATGGACTTTTCAACATGTTTCTGTATTACTTTGATTTTATATACTTGCATTCCTACCTTACGCACATATTTTCACCACCCTCTAAGCTTTCTAAAAGCTTATGCACGATAGATGCGTGCAGGTGACGTCAAGACATAGTCGTAGTTGAGTAGGAGCAGGAGTGTTTAGCTGAGCTTCTAGAGCCTTTTTATTATCATTGTATTTCCTTTTATGCACATTATATCTCAAGTTTTTTATTATAGTGGATTTTCTGATGGTGTTTTGGTTATTGTTCGTGGGTTATGCTTATGGTTATGCTTGTTATAGAATAAATTCATGTTGAAAATCCTCCTTGTAGGATCCCAGGATCAGAACATTATATATAGGTGTTGGGAGCCAAGAATGGGGTACTAAGGAGGTTGTCGGTGCCGGATTCAGCAATCGAAAATTTTTTGAGCCAAGTTTCTGACTTTGGGGCATGATAGGATTTGGTATCAAAGCATAACTTGGGAATAACTTAGGACAACATCACATGTCTGCTACGAGCCTAAGATAAGTAGGTCCTAAGTGCGTAATCTCTCTGATTTGGTTTCCTAATGTCTGAGCCTTCGAGGGTTCTCAAGGCTGATAGGCGCCTTTGTTCTTTGTTGTAGACTATGCTGCCTAGACGAGGCACGCGAGTCACCCAAGGCACCTGAGGTGCCCTAGCGGCCCCCGCTCCACCACTTGAGGATCTCATTCCTCCACCCGAGATTCTTATTTCGCCTCCCGTAGTTCCCGTTCCCCAGCCGGAGCCTCCTGTTCCCACTCCCGAGGCCCCCACAGACCTCACACCTCTATTCAAGATCGGCGCAGCCCCTACCGTACCAGTTGGTGCAGATTAGTTATAGCAGATGCTTCAGGCTATGACTGCCATCCTTCATGGGTAGGGCAGGCCCCCCACGGAGATCCCAGAGCAGGTAGAGCAAGAGTGCACTAGCGCCTTGTTAAGAGACTTTCTTCGGCTCGATCCCCCACAATTCCAGGGAGAGCCCGATCCGACTGCAGCAAAGAGATGGCGCTCTCGAGTGGAGAAGATATTTGAGACCATGAGATGCATGACCCATCAACGGGTCCCTTTGGCCTGTATTTGTTTGAGGGCGAAGCCAAGCACTGGTGGACCTCCATCACCCGTGCAGTAGGAGCTGACTTCGTCTGGACATGGGAGGATTTCGTGGACCGATTTGACCCACAGTACTTCCCCTACCACATTCGTCGGTAACAAGCATGGGAGTTAAAGAACCTAGTGAAGGGAGACATGTCTATGGTGCAATACGCTGTCCATTTCATGGCACTATCCAGGTTCGCGCCGCACTTGGTTGATTATGAGGGGCGAAAAGCCTGTCGTTTTAAGAACGGCTTGCGTTCTGGCCTCTGAGGCTGTGTTGTTGGGCACGAGCTTTCGATATTTAAGGAGTTTGTGCAGAGGGCACAGATTTATGAGGCTGACTAGGCTGGCTCACTAAGCGATCGCGATCAGAGGAGAGACCGGAAGAGGCAAGCCCCCTCTGGTGGCCCCCAGCAGCAGCAGAGATGCACGACCTGCCCAGCACCAGCGTTACCTCCAGCACGATCCCAGAGACCGTTCGCAGGGACTTATTTTAGGTGTGGTGGAGTTGGATACCGTATGTAAGAGTGTCGTTGCCCTTAGCAGCAGTAGCAGCAGGTGAGAGTACCTCAGCAGCCTCCACAGCAGCAGCAATGATTGCAGCAGCAAGGACCGCAGTCACCTCCACCGCAGAGGCCCCATCTGCAGCCTAGATAGCAATATAGGCCGTCGCATAGCTACACCAGCAGAAGTAGGGACCTCCTAAGGGATAGGCACATCCCCAGCTAGTTCAGGCTAAATTCTTTGTGGCTCAGTAGGACACGCAATCTTCCAGAGGAGTTGTTGAGGGTGTACTTCTAGTCTCTGCATGCATTGCCCGACTGTTGTTTGATTCTGGTGTTTCGCATTCATTCGTATCTGAGGATTTCTGTCATTCGATTGGATTGCCGACAGAGTCTGCCCGTAAGGATTGACCATATCGGCGCCCTTAGTGTAAGGCCCGTATCCTAGTCTGTACTATTCTGTCAATTCCCGTGATCCTTCCCATCGAATTCTGGCAACCTGTGACCTATAATCAACATTTACGCACGACCCTAAGTCGTATCCCATAGATTTGAGTCAGCCTAATCTGAGACTTGTACTATTATGACCGCACCGTCGTCGCGGTTCCAACGCCGCATCTTGTATACCGACCGATACCCTAGCTAGGAAATGTGAACCCCGGTTCAGTTCGAGGAAAACGACCGCGTTGCAAAACCTAAGAGAATCTCTACGATATGTCACCTCAATCAATCAATCAATCCCATCAAGGGTGAAGTACACCATCACCTCACACACATTCCCAAGCAACCCCTATAATCAAAAGTTCTTACACAAGCCCATACCCCTTCTTACACAACCTACCCCTAAAGTCAACAAACTCTTACACCACCCATCCCTCTCTCTCCCATCCATCACTCCATCTCATCTTCTCTCTCTCTCTCTTATTTCTCCCTTCCTTTCCAAGTAACCCAAACCACAAGAAAAAACAATCCCACGTCTAAGCATTTCCCAAACCTCCATAAGAAGATTTTATGTGTGGCCCACTTCCTAACCCCCTCATCTCCCATCTCAACCATCCAAACTCCATCTCTTCCGTTAGGATCGAAGCTAAGTGCAAAGGAAGCCTAGGGAGCAAGAAGAAGACGGTGGGTGATCTTGGATTTTTATCTTTCGTTCATTTCTTTTAATTTAAGGGTCCATATATGTGGGACCCACTTTGATATATGCTTGTATCCAAGAGGGGCCCATAGTGGCGAGGCCCCTCCGTTATCTCTCTCTCTCTCTCTCTCTCTCTCTCTCTCTCTCTCTCTCTCTCTCTCTCTCCATGATCATGGCCCATTTTATGATGTGTGTATTTTACCCAAGCCATCCAAATAGTGGGCCACCTCGATCCTTTTTTTGGGGCCTGCATGACCAGGCGATCACACAGGCCCGGATGAAAGGGAAACACAAATATTAGAATGATCAAATTAGATGGACCATGACCATGTGGGACCCACCATGATGCTTATGTTGTATGCACACTGTCCAGTGTCCAGGGACGCTGGACGTGCACTAACAGTGAAGTGTGGACTGACATGGGGTGCACTAGCAGTGAAGTGTGGACTGACAATGGGTGTCCTAGCAAGTGAAGTGTGTGCTGACAGTGGGGTCCATAGGACCCATTCGTGCCCTCCACCCCACGTGTGGGGCCACACCATAGTGTATGTGTTCTATCCAAACCATCCACCACCCCTGGACGATGGGACCCACGTCCGTGCTAGGCCCTCCTTGACAGGTATCCACGGCCAGATCCATAGCTCCAATGGTAGGCGGAGTGAAAGATACCTCCTTTCAATGCTGAGGTCTTGGCATTGAATGCCTAGTGGGAGCGGCTGACAGTGAAGTGTGACCTGATGGTGGGGTCCAAGGGACCCAACCATGCCGTCCATCCATTTGGAGTGGGCCACACCATCATGTATGTGTGGTGTCCACCGTCCCTAGACGGTGGGAACCACCCCACGTGTGGGGTCTCCCTTAATGCATGTGCACGTCCAGGCCGTCCAGGGTCTGGACATTGCATTTTCCTTAATATAATATTAATATTAATATATTATATTATATTAATATATGATATAATATATTATACATTATATTATAATATTTTATAATATCATATACCAGATGATAAGGGTGGGCCCTACGTGGGACCCACCTCTGCTCCCTTTTAATAAGCACGCTACACAGCAGTAGCTAAAATTATATAATATATTATATATTTTATATATATGTGCCATTTATTACATAAAGCTGCAGTTGCAACAACTATAGTATTTATATTATATATATTATATATTTTATATATATTCAGGTGAGTGGGCCCCACCACCAGCTGTTGTACATGGCAGCAAGCTCCATGGGTCCCACCTGTTCCATCTACGTCGTCTATCTATGGGACCCATCATGATGCATGTGTTGTATACAAACCATTCAACCATTTGAAATATCATCTTATGGCGTGAGCAAAGGAATGGGTCAGATCTAAAGTTCAAGTGGGCCCCACCATTTAAATAGCGGATCGTGACATCCACTGTTCAAACTTCTAAGGGCCATGGTAGTTTCCAATTAAGCTGATATTCTTTTCACTTCATTTATCCCTATGTTATCTTATGAATAGGTTGGGTCTTAAAATACATAAGGGCGGGTCCGACTTGATATATATGAGGCCCATTGGTGTGACCTATTTGATATACATGAAATCCGATGGTGCGACCCATATAATGTGGCCCATGTGATGTGGCCCACTTAACATATAAGGCCCAGTGATGAGGCCCAGGTGCGAGGCCCATTATGATATATTTGAGGCCCAGGTGCGAGGCCCACCTGTTGTGTATTCGAGGCCCGATGAGATGTATGTTGGCCCATATGACGAGGCCTATGTGACATAAATGAGGCCCATCGTGATTGTACGTAAGGTCATGGGCCCATTATATGTTTGGCCCTATGCCCTATGTAGGCCACTCCTTAGGAGCAATGTTGGTTAGATGTCCACATTGATGGGCAATGATGGTTGGATGCCCACATTATGATCTTCCCTTAGGCCTTGTTAGGCCCATTGTCATCATTCCCTTAGTGGGTTAACCAAAATAAGTGGGCCCCATTCGCCGTAGACAGATGGCTCCGTGCTATCGGATTTGATATAACCACGGCTGAGTGCCGATCTTCATACTATAGTTAATCGGCTGATCATCTATGGACCCCACTTTGTTTATCTACTGATTATCGGTGCCGATTATCGAGGTCGACGCCGATTATTGACCCTGATTATCGGTGTCGATTATCGATGCTGATATTTAGTGCCAATTGTCTTGACCGATTTGCCAATTCTGATTATCGATCGATTCCGATTGTCATGGCCGATTACCGATTAGCGATCGAGGCTATTTATCATGACCGATTACTAATTCCGATTGACATGACTGATTTGTCGATTCCAATTATTGACTAATTCCGATTGTCGTGACCGATTACCAATTAGTGATCGAGGCCGATTATCATGACCGATTGTTGATTTCCTATTGACGTGACCGATTTACTGATTCTGATTATCGATCGATTCTGATTATCGTGACCGATTTGCCGATTTCGATTGTCGTGGCCGATTGTCGATTCCGATTGTCAAAGTCGATGGTATAGGGTGATTCCGATTATTGAGGCCGAGTATCAAAGCTGATTCCGAGTGTTGATTCCAATTATTGAGGCCAATTTCGATTGTCGAGGCCCATTATGATGTATTCGAGGCCCATGGGATGGCCCATTGTGATATATTTCTGGCCCATATGGCGAGGCCCGACTCCATTGCGAAGAATATTAGACCCGTGAGATGCGACCCACTTGATGTATATATGGCCCATGAGTGAGGCCCATCGTGATGTGTATTAAGCTCTTGAGTGAGGCCCATGGTGTTGTATATTTGGCCCTGGTGTGAGGCCATGAGTCCACTGTATTTTAGGCTCTATATGGGTCATTCCTTGGGGGCAATGTTGGTTAAATGTCCACATTATCGAGGTTGATTGTCGATGACGGTTATTAATACTGATTATGAGTATGTGACCGCATAGCATCATGATACATGCCCATATGCACATCTGCATGTTTGTTATGAGATGTGGTTGACCATTGCATATATCATTGGGCAGGTTGTTATGAGACTCCCTGATAGGCGGAGGTTATCTCACATAAGCGCACGGTATGCCCAAGATTGGTGCATGACTGGATTGTATGACTCATGCATCTTGCATTGTGTGCTGTGATTACTGTACGCCCTAACAACATCAGGGTCATAGCCTCCATAGGCATATCGTGGATGGCCAAATGGGACACCGGAATATTTAGTTCGAGCATTAGGCTGCCATAGATGGCCCTGGGTAAAAATTCCTAAAGCCCTCTTAGTACCAGAGGACGCCCCAACATCGAGACCAAGTGGATGTACATGAGCACCTGAGTGCCAAATACCAGGAGGCCACGTCTCCCACTGTATCGTGGTCAATTGGGAGGGGGTGTGGCCTTACCCACCGGAGGGAGTTGGTATAGCTAGGCTGAGTTTGATCAGCTTGAGGAATGGGTCCACTATCGTCGAGCCAGGTAGGTATTGCCAGACTACTGGCCAGGCGAATAGTAAGGTCTCTTCCGCTTACCCAGTTGTGTGCTTGATGGGACGGTAGGTGGCGTGGAGTGTACTAAACCCCGGTGATGATCCCAGAAAGGAATCGTACTGATATGTGGACTTATTGAATAGGAGTTGCATACTCATGCATTCGTTTCATTTACTATCCACTCAGGCTAGTGGTGCGTAACTAATTGTTGTGTACCTTTGCATGGCTAGGATTTCGGTTGGGCGCACGACTAACTTGAGATCAGGAGTTCACCACATTAAGTCTGACTATCCAAATTTAGGTATGAGACTAGTTTGGATAGAAGTCCCTTGTGATGGACCCCACAGCCTACGTTACTACGTACTATCACCCCAACTTCACTCCAGCTTGGTCATTTCATTCGTACCGCATATTACATTGCATCTACAGTACTTAGCACTTTGGGTTGCCATGTTTCTGCATTGATATGGCCATTAGTACTCATGCATTGCATCGCATAACCTTGGTACGACTGATGGCACTCATAGACTTATCAGTATATTTTTGTTTATTTCGATATTATATGATTTATGGCATTGTATCCTCGGCATCTAATATTTGGTTCACTTTGACTCATCATTTGCATAACTGATTTGCATTGTGTACCCTGATATTCTATGACTCATTGACTTGTCAGTACTTCTGCTTACTTTGATATTGCTTACTTGGCACTTACCTTGTGCACACACTTTCACCACTCACTAAGCTTTCTATAAGCTTATGCATGTTAGATGCGTGCAGGTGGCGTCAGGTTACAACAGCATTGAGCTTAGAGTGAGCAGCGGACTTATGGAGCTTTAATTTTTGACATATGTATTTCCCTTTCAGCACTGTATTCAACTATTTATATTAGTGGATATGTGATGATGATGTTGCCTTTGTGACTTGGGTAAACTTGTGGTTATGCTTATTGTGAGTTAAATGTATATTAAAAAAATCCTCCTTATAGGATCCCAAGATCGGAATCTAGCGTATGGACGCTAGGAGCCGAGAATGGGTACTACGGAGGCTGTCGGCACCAGATTCGGCGATTGGGAATTTTGTGAGCCCGGTTTCCGAGTTTGGGGCGTAACACTTAGGGAAGACTACAGTGCTAGTCCAATGTTGTTTGTTTTGTCCCGTCTTGGTCGAGGAGACCTTCTTGCCTGCTGATTTATTCATGTTGTTAATATCAAAGTTCGACGTCATCCTAGGCATGGATTAGTTTGCCGAGTACCATGCTGTCTTGGACTACTTCTCGAGGACAGTCACGTTTTATATACTAGGCTTGTTGCAGTTCTAGTTCATTGCCGAGCCCACAGGAGAGTTGATGTCTTGTTTGATGTCATGTGCAGTAGAGGAGCTCGTGGTAGTGAGTGTTGATCAGTTGCCGATTGTTTGTGATTTCCCCGATATATTCCAGGAGATTCTGAGATTGCCATCGCATCGGCATATTGAGTTCCAATTGATCTTATGCCCGGTACCGTGCCTATCTTGAAGGCCCTGTATTGTATAACACCGATGGAGTTATGAGAGCTGTAGCTGCAGTTGTACGAGCTACGTGAGTTAAGTTTCATTCATCTGAGCAATTCGTTGTGGGGAGCACCCGTACTATTCATCAATAAGAAGGATGGCTCGTTGAGGCTCTATGTGGATTACCACGAGCTCAGCCAGGTCACGATCAAGAATAAGTATCTATTCCCAAGGATTGATGATTTATTTGATCACCTGCAGGGTGCACAGTTTTTTTCATAGATTGACCTGCATTCTGGTTATCATCAGATTCGAGTCCGAGAGGAGAACATCTCGAAGACAGCTTTTAGGACGCGCTACAATCACTTTGAGCTTTAGGTCATGACCAATGCGCCCCGATCTTCATGCAATTGATGAATGGGGTTTTTCGAACTTATCTCAATCAGTTTGTTTTGATCTTCATCGATGAGCTTGTGCAACAAACATTAGATGTTATTGACATCATCAGGCAGAGGATGCGCATAGCTCGGAGCCGGCAGAAGAGTTTTGCTGACTACCGGCGTTGTCCCTTGGAGTTCGTTGTTGGGGAAGAGTGTATCTCAAGGTCTCGCCCATGAAGGGCGTGGTTCGATTTAGAGCGTAGTTTGATTTAGAGCAAAGGGCAAGCTTGCCCCAAGATTTATTGGAGCTTTCGAGATCACTGGGTGCGTTGGCGTCGTGGCCTATAGGCTTGCCTTACTTTCTGAGTTGTCTGGTATCCACAATGTTTTTCATGTTTTGATGTTGCGAAAGTATGGGTCAGGCACTGTTCCAGTGATTAATTGGTAGCCTCTTGAGGTCTGTGAGGATGCTTCCTACATTGAGCAGCCAGTCCATATCCTTGATCGGAAGGAGTAGGTCCTCCAGACCAAGGTCATACCTTTGGTGAAGGTTCAGTGGGGTCATCATTCTGTTAAGGAGGTGTTTGGGAGTGCGAGGCTGATATTAGAGAGTGTTGTCCCCATTTATTTGTAGATTGATTGTGCTTGTATTATGCCTTGTATTGCATTGATTGTTTTATATATGTGTGTGTGTGATGATGCTTTCTCTTCCCTTGCCCTGTCCTACATGATAATAAATTTCTAGGACAAAATTTTTATTAGGAGGGGAGGACTGTCAGGCCCGTGTCCTAGTGTCCATTCCATTCCTTAGGATCTCACGGTCCTACTGGTCGAATTTCGGTGATGCGCAACCCGTAGATTACATTTGCGCATGATCCTAAGTCATATACTGTAACCTGAGTGGACTCAGCCCGATACCTATGCCATTGCAAATGCGCCATCGCCACGGTTCCGACGCCGCGTCTCATAGTCAATGCAATGCTTAGATCATAAGATGTGGATCAAACATGATTATGGTCGTGGACCGCACGTTGCGGGACCACCTATCCCTTATGGCACATTTCCCTAGGCCATTATGAGGGTGACATCACCCCTACATCTAGCCACCCTACTACCCCTACTCCATAGCCTCATGCCTCTTACAAGGCAATGATGATTTTACCCATGCCATCTTACAACAAATCATTCCTAGCTAATAAAGAGAGAGGCTAGCTATCATCATTACCTCTCTCTCTCTCTCTCTCTCTCTCTCTCTCTCTCTCTCTCTCTCTCTCTCTCTCTCCCCTTCATCTCTCTCTTTCCCTCTTTCATTTCCCATTTTCCTCCATTGTAAGAGCTCTCAATGTCCCAACCCATCCAAAAATTCCAGCCATTTCCTCTCCCTAATCTTCCCAATCCAACCATCTAAAGGCCATCTCAACTGTTGAATCATGTTCCCTTGGAGCAATGGAAGCCATTGGTGGAAGAAGTCCTAGATCTAATGCGGGTGCTCCTTAGCACTTATTCCTTTATATCTTTGCATGGATCTTCATCCTTTTTAGCACAGGGCAAGTGGGACCCACCAATCAATGGTGGAGATCCCATCTTTGTCCCTATATGTGGTTAAAGGTCCATCACACCTTGCATGTATGTATCCATGGTGGGACCATTCTCCATGGATCCCACCATGAAGTTTCCATGTTATGTACTTGGTATGGCCACTTAGGCCCTGATTTGTGGTGGAAATGGGATTTTCACCCTTGATATTTTTATGATTGAGGGCCCACACAAGGATGGAACCCATCTTGATGTATGCATGTACATGGAGGAGCTCATAGTGGCGGAGTTCCTCCCATCTCCACCGATCTCTCTCTCTCTCTTTCTCTCTCTCTCTCCTTCTTTTTTTATAGTGATGATGAGGTCGTGTGGCCCACCCTAATGGACCCCCCACCACGAAGTATATATTACATCCATGTCGTCCATATGTTAGACCCACCATTGCTGGACTATCTAGTGGCATGCCTGCTGGCCTGTTCGTCTGGACAGGACCAGATGAAGAGAAAACATAAATATCAACTTGATGCTGATGCGGTGGGCACCACACGTGTGGACCCACCTTATAACCACACCATCCATTGGTAGGGATGGTGGATCCCACGGAGCATGTAGCTATTGCTGCATTAACGTCAGCAAGTTCTAGGGCCCGATTATGAGGTATGTGCATATTCATACCATTCGTCCATTTGGCAATAATGTGGGGCCCACCCCACACGTGCTGCATGTGTGGGATGCCCCCCCCCCCCCCCCCTTGTTATATGTATTCTATATCAGCACCATCCATCTGGACGGGCCATGTGGGGCTAACCGTGATGTATGGGTCTTATATCCACACCATTCAGCACTCTAGACGGTGGGACACACCTTGATGTTTGTATTTTGTATCCACACCATCCGTCCCTGGATGGTGTGCTGTGGAACGTACCATGATGTATGTATCTTGCAGCCCTGCTGTCCATCTATTTTCTGCCGTTTATGGGGCCAACAGTGATGTATGGGTCTAATCCACCATCCAACACTCTGGACGGTGGGAGCCACCCCATGTATGTGTAGTATATCCAGTTCGTCCATCCCTGGATGGTAATATTTGGGGCCCACCTTTGATAAATGCATTTTATATCCACCCTGTGTATCCGTGAGGCCCATATGATGTATATCCACACCGTCCACGTGGGACATGGGCCCCATGTGATGTACGTGTTTGATCTAAGTCGTCCATCTAGTGGGGCCCATTTGGAATGTGCAAGGCCCACCCCATTGTGATGTATTTGTGCCCATGTAATGAGGCCCATTATGATGTATTTGTGGCCCATTTAGTAAGGCCCATTGTAATGCATATATGGCCCAGGAGTGAGGCCTGATGTGATGTATATAAGGCTCAAGATGATGACTATGAAGCCGGATGTGATGTATATGAGGCCCAATGTGATGTATATAAGGTCCAATATGATGAATATGAGGCCCGATGTAATGCATATGAGGCCCATATGATGAGGCCCAATGTGATATATATGAGGCCCATACGATGAGGCCCGATGTGATGTATATGAGGCCCGTATGATGATACCTGATTTAATATATATGATGCCCATTGTGATATATGTTAGGCCCTTCTGTGAGGCTCATTATGATGTGTATGAGGCCCTTATGTGAGGCTATGGGCTCACTATAGGTTAGGCTCTATGTGGGCCACTTCTTGGGAGTAATGTTGGTTAAATGTCCAAATTTATGGGCAATGATGGTTAAATGTCCACATTGTGACCTTCCCTTAAGCCTTTGTTAGGCCCATTCTCTTCCTTCTCTAAGTGGGTTAACCTAAATCATCGGGCCCCATTGATATGTGCATGATCCATTTATTCATATTAGGCCAACTCAAGATATTGGGTCCTTATTGGTTACTTGTAGGATTATTTCTTTTTAATCTTAGAGTCCATCTATGACTTATTTAGGCCCCCTAGGGCATCTAGCAAGCCATATGATAGTATGGTGAAGGAAACCCATTCTAGATCCTTAAAATTATAGGTAGGTCACCTAGGCCCAACCTTAATTTGAGGAGAGTTCATCAATGCCATAGACGGAGGGATCCATGCTATTAGATTTAGTATATCTATAGTTGAGGGTTGATCTTTATGTTATGGTTTAGATCAGTTATCCATCTATGGACCCCGCCTTATATATAGGCTGATTATCAATGTCGATTATGAGTTTGTAATAGCATAGCATCATGATACATGCCCATACGCATCATCTGCATGCTTTTTGTGAGATGTGGTTGACCATTGCATATGTCATTGGGCAGGTCATTTATGGGACTCCCTAATAGGCAGAGTTGTCCCACATGAACGCACGATATGCATGGGATTGATGCATCATGGTATGCGTGCATCTGCATCTTGCATTGTGGGATTAGCGACATCAGGGCTGTAACCTCCATGGATATAGCGTGGATGGCAGGATTGGATACCGAAAATTCTTGTTAAGCATGGAGGCGGGAAGGATGTCCCAGGGTGAAAGTCCCTAAACCCTTATGGTACCATGGAGGATGCTTCAATGTCTAGACCGAGTGGATGTATAAGCACATGAGGGCCGAATACTAGGAGGTCACATCTCCCACTATGTCCTGGTTAGTTGGAAGAGGGCAATGGCTAGGCTGAGTATGACCAGCTCGTAAACGGGTCTGCTATTGACATGCTAGATAGATATTGGCTGACTATTAGTCAGGTGGATAGTGAGGTCTTTACCGCTTGCACGGTTGTATGTCTAGTGTAGGGCGCCAATGTGGTGTATAGTGTATTAGACCCCAGTGATTATCCAAAGAAAACTGTACTAATATATATATATATGATGCTCCATAGATGAGCTAGATTGATATGTGGATTGGTATGCTTGAGTTGCATCTTGCACATGACATTGTCTATGTAGGCCTTGTATCGTATGGCCTTGGTATGGCCAATGGCATTCATGGTTTGCATCGCATAGCCTTAGTACGGTTGTTAGCATTCATGAACTTATCAGAATGTTTTCACATTACTCTGATATTACATACTTACATTGTTTCCTTACGCACACACTTTCACCACCCTCTAAGCTTTCTATAAGCTTATGCACGATAGATGCATGCAGGTGACGTCAGGATGCAGTCATAACCGAGCAGGAGCAGGAGTGTGCAGCTGAGCTTCCAGAGCCTTTTTGTTATCATTGTATTTCCTTTTATACACATCATATCTCAAGTTTTTTATTATAGTGGATTTTGTGATGGTGTTCTGGTTATTATTCGTGGGTTATGTTTATAGTTATGCTTGTTATGGAATAAATTCATATTGAAAATCTTCCTTGTAGGATCCCAGGATCAAAACCTGGTATATGGGTGCCGGGAGCCGAGAATGGGATACTGTGGAGGCTATCGGCGCCGGATTCGGCGATCAATAATTTTGTGAGCCCGGTTTTTGAGTTTGAGGCGTGACAACACATCTCTTTAGAATTTGGTCTAGGTAATATTTAAACAGATAAGGATCATCCCTGAAAAACTTCCGTACCTTGGCAAAGATTTTTTTTCTTATCTTGCACAGTCCAATATGTCGATGTGAAACCTGTGGCAAGATAATTCGCAATGTTAGTAAACCAAGGTGATTGGGAGAGTTTAAACAATTATTCGTTAGGGAACATGTCATTTATTGCTGTCAGTTCAAGGGAATCGGGGAGATCAAGTCTAGAGAGATGATTGGCCACTACATTCTTTACTCCATTTTATCTCTTATTTCTATGTCAAGTTCCTGGAGTAGGAGAATCCATCTTATCAGATGAGGCTTGGCATCATTCTTAGAAAGAAGATACTTCAGCACCCCATGGTCTATGTAGATAATAATCTTGGATCCGATAAAGTAGGACCTAAACTTGTCTAAAGCGATCACTATGGCTAAGTGCTCCTTCTCCGTAGTAGAGCAGTTCACTTGGGCAGAATTTAGAGTTCTACTCGCATAGTGAATCACATAGGGCTTCTTTTCTTTTCTCTAGCCTAACACCTCCCCAATAGCATAGTCAGATGTGTCGTACATAATCTCAAAAGAGATGCTCCAATCAGGTGGTTGTATGATAGGTGTGGTGGTTAACTTAGCCTTAAGCTTAGTGAAAACTTTATGGCATTACTCAGTCTACTCGTATGGTGCATCCTTTTGAAGTAGATTACATAAAGGATAAAAGAGATTACATAATGAATCATTTATAGAATCCAGCATGTCCTAAGAAGGATCACACGTTAGGTGGAGGTAGGTTAGAGATAAGGTCAATTTTAGCCTTGTCCACCTTCATTCCCTTGGACGAAATTATATATCCAAGCACTATTCCCTTGGGAACCATGAAATGGTACTTCTCCCAATTCAAAACCAAATTCTTTTCCTCACATTGCTTCAGCACATTTTAAAGATTTTTCAGACACTCGCTGAAGGATGGACCAAAGACAGAAAAGCCGTCCATGAAGACTTCTAAATATTACCCCACCATATCTAAAAATATGCTCAGCATACATCGCTGAAAAGTGACAGGACATTATATAGTCTAAATGGCATCCTTCAATAAGCAAATGTGCTAAAGGGACATGTGAATGTGTTCTTCTCTTAATCTTCAAGGGCTATCTCTATCTGATTGTAGCTCGAATACCCATCAAGGAAGCAGTAGTAAGAGTGTCCATGTAGCCTTTCCAAAATTTGATCAATGAAGGGCAAAGAAAATTGGTCATTCCTTATGACAATATTCAACTTTCTATAGTCAATGCACATTCTTCAACCAGTAATGACTCTAGTTATCACGAGTTCATTGTTGGCATTGGCTACGATGGTGATTCCGGACTTTTTAGGAACTACCTGAGTTGGACTCACCTATTAACTGTCGGATATAGGGTAAATGATACCCACATCTAATAACTTAAGGACCTCTCCTTTAACCACTTCCTTCATATTTGGATTTAACCGGCATTGTGGTTGTCGGGAGGTCTTCGCATTATTATCGAGATGAATGTGATGAGTACAAATCAAAGGGTCAATTCCCTTGAGGTCCACAATCGACCATCCAAGGGCTCATTTATGCTCGATGAGAGTAAAAATAAACACACTCTCTTATTCTTTCTCAAGGTGGAAAGAAATCACCACCGGGTATATCTCATCTTAAAGATCAATGGGCAAAGGTTTTAGGTCAAGCTTCGGTACTTAGAGGCTAGACGGTAGAGGCACTACATCGGTTTGGGGCAAAGCTTCAAATTGTGGCTTACACCAGTTAAGTTTAAGTACCGGCGTAGCATCAAGCAAGGCATCCATCTCATCATTTAAATCAGTGCTCTATCTTCTACGAAAGAATCTATCATGTTAAAGTTGTGGATATCGTCATCATCCTCTGGCTGTTTGCTCATATTGAAAAAGATGTTAAGCTCCAATGTCATATTTTTGAAAGATAAATTCATAATTTCATTTCTACAATTAATGATGGCATTTGATGTAGCAAGGAATGGGCGGCCAAGAATAACAGGAATCTGAGTGTTCATATCTACCATAGGTTGAGTATCCAAAACAATAAAATCTACTGGATAGAACAATTTATCAACATTGACCAACACATCTTCAATCATCCCTCTCAGTACACGGACCAAATGATCAACAAGTTATAGTGTGGTCCAGGTGGATTTTAATTCACTTAAACTCAATTGTTCGTAAGCCGAGAAAGGAATCAAATTAACACTCACCCCCAAGTCCAGAAGTGAATGCTCAATCTAGTGGTTCCCAACTATACACGTAACGGTTGAGTTACCGGGATCTTTGTATTTTTATGGCACATTTTCTTAAGGATAGCACTCATTTTTTTCGTAAAAAAGATTTTTTTAAAAATATTTTGCCACCTTTTGGTAGTGCATAGATATTCACAACCCTAAGTGTAGGGTCGCGATGTAGTAATAATCTCGATAAGACTGAGGTCGAATCCACAAGGACTAAACCTTATACATATTCTGAAAGTAACCAGATGTAATCTAAATCAGGAGAATGTAAGAGAATAATGGTGAATTATTAAACTAAAACTTGTAAAACTCAAAGGTAGGAAACTAGGGATTCCGAGGATCCACTTGTAGAGATCAAGGAGATCTATGTTTGATTCACAAACACAACTGGAATCAGAGTCCTATCTTCATCCAATTAGAAGATAATCAAACCTGAACTTCCTTTGACCTAGTTCTCAATGGATGAAAGGTATGAGAATTAGAATTGATTCCATCACAAAACCATGCCCATGAGACCGTAAACAACAGAATTTACCGATTCACAACCTATCTAAGAGAATTTTGGAATTTAGGGAGGATTTGTAAGGCCTGTATCCTAGACCATACTGTTTCGTAGGCTTCCGCCGTACTCTCGGTCGAATTTCGGCGACCCGTGACCTATAATCGGTGTGTGCACGTGACCCTAAGTCACATCCTGAAGATCTATATCGGCTCAACTCGAAACTTATATCCTAGTGACCACGCCGTTGCCATGGTTCCAACATCGCGTCACGCGCACCGATGCGATACCCAGGCCGTAAGATGTGGGCCCGCATTCATTTCAAAGAAAACACCGCGCGTGCAAATTTTGAGAGAATCTCTACAACCTATTCCATCAATTAAGCAATCAATCAATCAAGTACACACCCTATCACAAGTACAAGCAACCCATCCCCTCTTTCCCTAAGTCAACTCTCTCTCTCTCCACCCATCCCTTTCTTATAACTCCATCACTCCATCTCTTTTCATACCATCACTTCTCTCTCTCTCTCTCTCTCTCTCTCTCTCTCTCTCTCTCTCTCTCTCTCTCTCTCATTTCTCTCTTCACTCTCAAGCTCCCAAGGAGAGCATCCAACGTCCATGCTTCCCAAGCCTAACCCAAGTGTGGCCCACTTCCCTACCCAAATTTTCCATCTTAGCCGTCCAATCTTCATCATCCTCCATCAAGATCGAAGCCAAGGAGCCTAGGAGTTCAAGGAGCTAAAGAAGAAGGCCGATAGGTGGGTGATCAACCGTTGATTTTCATTTAGGACCCACTTATGTTGGGACCCATTTTGATGTATGTGTGTGATCAAAGAGGGGCCCATAGTGTTGGGGTCCCTCCTCTACACCATCTCTCTCTCTCTCTCTCTCTCTCTCTCTCTCTCTCTCTCTCTCTTATTCTCTCTCTTATTTTAGGTGGTGATGATGATGTGAGTGGCCCACCTATGGTGTATGTATTATATCCATACCGTCCACTTTGGGATGTATGGACCCCACCGTGATGAATGGATTAGATCCACACTGTCCATCAGCGGACCACGTGTACATGGGGCCACCTTGGTGTATGTGGCTAGTGGCCCACGTGTATGTGGATCCCATGTTGATGAATGTATTACATCCATACATGGGATGTGCTGGATTGTGTAAAGAGAAAGCACAGAAGTCATTAAAAAAAAAGAGTATATATCATATATATATAGTATAATGTATATAATAATATATGTGATATATATCATATATATAGCTGATGGTGGGCCGCATGTGGGAACCCACCGCTGGAGAAGCTGATTAGCTGGTCTATCACACCAGCTACATAGCTAGTGTATTGATGTCACCAACCCCTGACGGTCCCATCCAAACCGTCCATCTGGACGGTGGCCTGGCCTCACACCAACTTTATAGCTGATGACATCAGCTAGTCCTGTGGGCCCCTCGTGATGCAAATGTTGTATCCCAGCCATCCATCATCTGGACAGTGGGTCCTAGCAACGTGGCTTCTATGCTGGAAAGACGTCAGTAAATTCCGCAAGTCCAACATGATGTATGTGTTACATCCAAACCGTCCATCCAATTGGTGAGCCCGTCTTAAGGCTTGAGATTAAAAATAAGACAGATCTATCAGGTGGACCACACTGCAGAAAATAGCGGAGGAGTGAACACCTACCATTGATACCCTTTTGGGAGCACAGAGATTTTGGATCAGTATGAAATTTGTTTTTCCTTTTAATTCAGGTCCTTGTGACCTTATGAACAGATTGGATGGAAAATAAATGTTATAGTGGCCCTGTGAGGTTTAAACAGTGGAAATCATTATCTCCACTGTTATTTGTGGTATGGTCCAGATGATCCTTCGATATGATCCATTTCTTTTCGGTTAATGCACTAAAATGATCCCTAAAAAAAATAGAAGTATGGTGTAGATGATGCGGCCAATATAATGCGGCCCATTTGATATATATTGCCCCATTGGTGCGGCCCATATGATGTCGCCCACTTGATGTATATTGGCCCATTGGTGCAGCCCATATAATGCGGCCCATTTGATGTATATTGGCCCATTGTTGCGGCCCACTTGATGTAGATTGGCCCATTAGTGCGGCCCATATGATGCGGCCCACTTAATGTATATTGGACCATTGGTGCAGCCCATATAATGCGACACATTTGATGTATATTGGCCCATTGGTGTGGGCCATATGATGCGGCCCACTTTATGTAAATTGGCCCATTGGTGCGACCCATATAATGTGGCACATTTGATGTATATTGGTCCATTAGTAAGGCCCATATAATGCGGCTCACTTAATGTATATTGGCCCATTGGTGCGGCTCATGGATGTGGCCCACTTAGTGTATGTGAGGCCCATTGGTGCGGCCTATGTGATGTGGCCCACTTAATGTATATGAGGCCCATTAAGATGTATTTGAGGCCCATGGGTTGAGGCCCAATGTAATGTATATGAGGATCATGAGTGAGGCTCGATGAGACGTATGTGAGGCCTTTATATGGGGTCGAATGTGTTGTATATGAGGCCCATTGCGATGTGAGATTCCACTATGATGTATGTAATGATATTTATAGCGGTCATGCCTTAGGAGCAATGATGGTTTTACATCCACATTGTAAGAGCAATGATGGTTAAATATCCACATTATAACTCTCCCCAGGGCCCATTTTTAGGCTCATACTTGTAGTGTGTAGGCTGTCTAGGCTCATCTTCGTTATGAATAGAGTTCATCACCGTATAATATGCTTAGTATAGCTCCATGATTCATGCTCATACGCATCATATGTATGCTTGATATGAGGAGTAATTGATCATAGCATATGCCTTTGGGCAGATTGTTTTTGTGGCTCCTTGATAGGCGGAGTTGCCCCACATGAGTACACGGTATGCACAGGATTGCTGCATCAATGATAGTGTGATTCATGCACCTTACATTTGTATGACATGATTACTGTACGTCCTAGCGATATTGGGGCTGCAGCCTCCACAGGCATATCGTGGATGGAAGGATCGAACACCGAAAATACTGTTACTAGCATTAGGGCACCATAGATCTCCCTGGGTGAAAATCTCTAAACCGATGGTACCAGAGGATGACTCCAACGTTGAGACCAAGTGGATACATGAGCGCACGAGGGCTGTATACCAGGAGGCCGTGTCTCCCACTGTGTCATTGTCGGTTGGAAGGAGGTGAGGCCTTACCCGCCCAAGGTTAAGGAGCATTGCTAGGTTGAGTATGACCAGCTCGTAAATGGGTCCACTATCGACATGCCGGATAGGTATTGGCAGGCTATTGGTCAAGCAGATACTGAGGTTTCTTACGCTCACTCGGACTGCTCGCCTGAGAAAGGGGCAGTGTCATTTGGAGTTTACTAAACCCCGGTGATTATCCAGAGTGAGAACTATACTGATATTTGATGCTCTAGTGATGAGCTGCATTGGTATGTGGATTTAGATGAGGATTGGCGTGCTTGAGTCGCATCTCGCATCGCATGGTCTTGATATGACCGATAGCATTCATATCTTGTACCATATAGCCTTGCTATGGCTGATTGCATTCATGTACTCATCAGCATGATTCCGCATTACTCTGACATTGCATTCTGAGCACGCTCATATTGCGCACACACTTACTATAACACCTCGTACTTTCCAATGCTCGGGTGTTACTATTATAAACTATAATAGCACATTTGTGTAACCTACCTTATTCACCATCATTTGATAAATCTCAACCCACTACTAAATTTTAACAGTTAGAATAACAAAAATTTCACATATAACTCTTAAATTAAATAAATCAATAACTAAACATTAAGACCCATGTATTGTATCCCACTTACAAATTTGAAATGATCTAATCCTTCAAATTAAAGCCCGATGAATAGATAACGTTGATCGGAGTGTGACCCATGTAAATAATATAGAGACTAATAATAATAATGATAATAATTATATATATCCAAATATAAATAAGTAATTTATTTTTTGATAAACCTATAAAACATGGCCAAAAGAGAGAACTATTGTAACACCCCGTGCTTTCAATACTCGGATGTTAACATAAACACTTAGCCTTTCTTTTAGTCGTGCACCTACACCCTAATCATTGAGTCCATTTACTGTTAGACTAACATCACTAAATGTAAAAATCTGGTACTAACCATCATAATTAAGTTATCTAATTATTAAATCCCTCCATCAGATCCATAACATAGCATTGAATGATGTCACACCAAGCGGCCATCTAATTCGATGATCTCTGAAAAAAATCATAACCAAGATTAAAAGGATCAGGCAATCAGATCGATCCAGGCACAAAGATAAACCAACCACTCGAGATTGGTCCTAAAGTGACACGAGCAATCCTCATCTTAGCCATGAAATAAGGCCAATCATGTAATTGGCCTCGAGATCAACCTATATATTCAATAATACAACAAATCCAACCTTCAAGAATACTCATCATCCACAGATTAAGCCGTCAAACTGTTGAGTTATGAGATGGACCATCACATCCCTAAAGAAAGTTATTTTTTAGATTTTAATCACCTTAGTAGATGAATCAAACCATCCAATGTGAACTAAGAATGGCCCTAATCTCAAATCTTCTCAAAAACCCAGAACCTAAAATCATCAGATCCCTTGCTCATCTTGCCTGTAATTACTCAAATAGTAAACTAATCATTTACTCATGTTATCATGTCATTAAATTATGAAACAAGCAGATAAATTCTATCCATGCTAGCTTGAGAGTACTCAAAAACATCGATGATCGACCTTGAGAAAGATCTGACTGCTAGATGGTAGTAAACTATCAAAAATGCATTAGAACTAATGATTGCGGGCCATCCGAGTTTGGGATCTGCACCATCTTGGGGTTAGGGACTTGGTTAGGCTGGTGGAAGTTAGTGGACGGTGCAGATTGCACCAATACACCTCCAGGGACCCCACTTGGGATGTGCATGTGTACAATCTGTGCATAGCCGCTGTGCACCGGACTGCTACCCAGGTCAAGTGGGAGCTGACCCGAGAAATCCCGAAAGGGAGGATTTCTCCTCTCTTTCTTCCTCACGTTCCGCACGACTGCAGTTTGAAAAAATGAGACTCCCGTTTAGGTTTGATTGTGGCCCACCATCACAACCATTACATCGATCCAAGCCATCCATGATGCACGGCCCTCAAATCCGTATAAAACAATGTTTTTCCCGCACGCTGGGAGACACGTACATGCTTACAATCGCTGACACAAAACGGGCATGCGTGCAAAACTTTCTGAAAATGAAAATTTCATATTGTCGTGTGCTAGCATTCCACGCGAGATTTCTCCCCTAAATCCTGTCCGTCCGTCTGTCCAAAGAAATCCTAGCCTTTGAAACTAGGTCTTTATTAAAAAAAACAGAGAGAGAGAGAGAGAGAGAGAGAGAGAGAGAGAGAGAGAGAGAGAGGCGGAAAGTATATTCTATTTTAGTCTGTTGGCAAAATCCCAGCCGTCCACATCCTTCTCGGATCTGCTCAGCACCTCCCAGACGTCCATCTTAGGGCGAGCATTGACCCTATCTGATGGGTTGAAAAGATTCCGCGAGAAACTCCTTTTCGCACGAGAATTTGTTGCGGACGAGAAAACGGAGAACCGTCATTGGTATGGGAGATATGGCAACAAAATGTGGGACCCACAACGGTCAATAGACTCATCCAGTCCGTTCAAAAGGACCATATCAAAGGATTAGGCCATAGAAGGAGATCCGACATGATCAGACCCATCATCTCTGTCGACAGAACAGAAAACCCATCGTCATCGGTGGGCCATATTAATCAATCAGATGCGTTATTTTAGTGGATCAGATGATCAGAGGATCATCCATACCATCAGATCTTGGCCATGTAGGCGAGATCTTAAGTTTTCGTACATAACTCTCTCGATTAGAGCAAACTCTCGTAACTAATCCTACGATTAGTTGGTGTGTCTGAACCTTCCAAAAACGAATTAAAAGAGCCTTTAAAAGGCTGCCTTTTAAGGCAACCTTTTTCGAAAAAAGGGTAAGGAAATAAGAGAGAGGGAGAATGCACCGTCTGCCATACCGCAATGGGCTGAGTTGACTCGATTCGAGTCTGGGCCGAGTTCAGACGTGTTTCGGTTGAGGGAGAAGAGAGAGGAAGAAGAAGAGAAGGAGAATCAGGAAGAGAAGGATGAGAGAGGTGATGTTACTGCTTTGCATCGACTCGAACCAAATCCACCCAGTTGTTGTCAAGTCACCATTCCAGCTGGGTCGACTTGCTGTTTCTCTGCACTGGTCGGGGTGGTTTGGGCCGTGTTCAGACCCATTCATGTGCAGAGGGAGAGAGAGAGAGAGAGAGAGAGAGAGAGAGAGAGAGAGAGAGAGAGAGAGAGAGAGAGAGAGAAGGTGAGTCCACCACTTAAAGCCACACCGAGCCGTGCTGCGCTGCATCGGACAGCTGGAGTGGATCTAGCCCGTTGTTAAGTCAAGCTTGACTCAGGACCTGCTCGAACTAAAGCTAAGTTCCTTCCGAGTCTGGTTCACATCAGAAATGTTGTTGGACATTCCAACAGAATAGAGAAGGAAGAAGAAGAGAAGGTAGTGGAGAGAAGGCAAGTGCAAGTTGGGTTTGGCTGCTGCCGAGTCAGGCTGTCTTGACTTGGTTTGAGCTAGGAGTCCAGACTAAGTCTGGGTTAAGTGGGTTTTTGCTGATCTTCTCCAACCTGCTACCTTCGAATCCAGGACCTTTCATGGGTTTTCTAACAAGAAAGAAAGAGAGCCGCTGCTCACCATGATGGGCAGAGTCGAGTCTTCACCGAGTCAGGTCGGGTTTGGTGACTGCTGCTGGACGTGCTCTAGTTGGGGGCAAGAAGGAAAGAAAGAGAAAGGAAGGTGCGAGAGAGAGGGAGAGAAGAGGAAGCAGGGAAGAAGAAAGGAAAAAAGAGAAAAAAATGAAAAGGAGATAGAGAGGGAGAGAGAGTTAAGCTGAGTTGACTCAGTGAGTTGACCCATTGTTTCAATGACGAGTCAGACCTTGTCGGGTCGAGTTTTACAACTAGGTAAGTTGATGTTCACCTCTTGTTTTTATTCTTGTTATTATTATGGTGTTATCATTATCATTAGAATAATTAGTTTTTATTAAAATTATTATCATTATCATTATTAGATAATATTGCCATTTCCATTTTAGGTTAGTTATTAATATTAGTTCTTATTAAATTTTTATTTTATCATTATTAATTTTATTATCATTTATAACATTTATTAAACTCTTATTTTTATGATATTAGATATTGTTGGGAAATTAATACTAATTTGCAAATTATCATTAATAATCTTATTTTATTCTTTGCACAAAAGTTAGAGTTCATGTTCTAAGACCTATACTTAGATTTAAATGGTTGGATAAAGCCCTAAAATTTACATGACCTAAACATTAAACTCTAATCCTAACCATGTAAATCTCGTCACATTGTAATCTAACCACTCAAAGCATTCTAATTTTATTAGATCTTAATCCTAGGGTGTATACAACTATCTCTAGCATTACTAGGAGAAGAACCGACTCTTGAAAGGTAAGGATTACCCTTCAAGTTTTTCTACATCTTGATAATTAACTTGCTCATTCATCCTTGTTCATTTACTTTATTGACGGCTTAATGTGGTTCATTACTCTTGTTGATTTTGATTCCTTACAAGGATTGATAACTTGAATTTAAATTCAATATTTGAACATGTAGTAAGACCTAAATAATTCTATCATGATTTGAAAAGAATGTTTTAAATATACGTGTGCCATATCGATATTATACATAACTTAATTTGTCATTCATGATTACTTGATGGAATGATTTGAGGTCCTAGGACTAGTGGCAATTTTTTCTAATGAATTAAATGGAACATTTGATGTGGACTTATTATCTTATGGATCGATTATTGCCCCAAGAGAAATTTGAGATAATCCCTTTTTATTACATCCTTAGGATGGATTGTTGCCCTATGCGGCTTGATTTAATATTTGCCCTATGTGGCTTTAAGGAACCACCTTCATATAATCTTATGATGATAATTTTCACTTGTAGAACTATAATTAGCCACTAGTTGAATAGGTTACCTTTAAACATCCTATTTGTTAGTCTCATGAGCTAGGGATGGTGGAATGGGACATTATGCCTAAGCTGTCAGCCTATGCTGAGTTACAAACCCCCCATAGTGACCTTTGAACTTCCTTAAAATGATGGTTTGAAATTGGAATAATAATGGTTGAGCTAATTATGCATTTAAATGGCATATGGTCTTTTACGGGTGGTTAATTCTCTTTGGGTGTACCTTTTTGTACTTTCCTGGGTAACTAATTCTCCCTGGGCGATCTATATTATTTGATCTTTTTCAGGTGGTTAGTCCTCCTTGGGAGTACCTTCGTGTACTTTTCTAGGTGACTAATTCTCCTTGGACGATCTATATTATATGGTCTTTTTCGGGTAGCTAGTTCTCCTTGGGCGTACCTTTGAGTATTTTTCTAGGTGGTTAGTTCTCCTAGGGTGACCTCATTGCATAGTCTTTTCCAGGTGGCTAGTTCTCCTTGGGTGACTTTTTACCAGCTGGATGTACATCCCCAGGTCTGTGAGCATGTGCATACATCCATGCATTTAAACAAGATTATCTTCTGTAATATATTTAATGAATGCGTATTTGATGAACCTTACCTGATTTCCATGATAATCATTGTGTAATATTTGTTATACATTCTCTGATAAATGTGGTTAATTATCTTGATGATACGATAAATCTTAGGGGTTATACCTCAATGGATAGTCATTGACACTATCGAATCGTATTCAATGTGTAGGAGATGCAGAGGATATGTATGCTGGTGTTCATGTGGAATGGGAGGAGCCAGATGATCATGCGACTCTACATTCCTGATTTTATTTTTATTTAATGTGTACTGTTGTGTTTGTAAAGGTTAAGACATTAGTTTGTATATATTTTTGGGTAACCGCCTGAAATATTTGGTTTTGCATAATTGGACTCCCTCTTATACTTAATTATTTTCATCCCTCTATATTACTAACTCTGATAAAGAAAAAAAAATGTACGCGGAATTTGAGTATCTTTAAAGGCTAATACTCGGGTTTTTGGAAAACAAGTAGTGTACTCAGGTTCCGAGAACCGGAGTGTTACACTTACACCACCCTTTAAGCTTTCTATAAGCTTATGCACAATTGATGCGTGCAGGTGACACTAGGACGTAGCAGTAGCATTGAGATTGGGGCGTGCAATACACATCTAGAGCTTCCGATTCTGTTATTGTATTTTCCTTTATGCGCATTGTACTCAAAGTTTTTTATCATAATGGATTTGTGATGATGTTGTTGATTGTTGTTTGTGGGTTATGCTTATGGTTATGCTTACTGCGAATCAAATTCATATTGAAAATCCTCCTTGTAGGATCCCAGGATCGAAACCTGGTGTATAGGTATCAGGAGCCAAGAATGGGGTACCATAGAGGCTGTCAGTGCCGGATTCAGCGATTGAAAATTTTGTGAGCCCGATTTTCAAGTTTAGGGTGTGACAGAAGTTGGTACCAGAGCATAACTTAGGAATAACTTAGAACAATATCACATATCTACCATGAGCTTAGGACAATTAGGTCCCAAGTGCGTAACATCCTGATTTAGTTCCCTAACATGCGTGCATTCGAGAGATTCTCAAGGTTGATTGGCGTCCTTGTTCTTTCCTATAGGACATACCGCCCATGAGAGCGACCAGAGCAACTCCCACTCCACCACCTGAGGCTCCCGCTTTACCACTACGACTCCAACTTCACCACCAGAGATCCCTGCTACCCAGCCGAAGGATGTCATCCCTCCACCTGAGACTGGTGTGGATCCGACCGTACTTGTGAGTGCCTCCCAGTTACAGTAGATGTTACAGGCTATGACGGCAGCCCTCCAGGGGCAGGGCAGGCATCCTATTGTTTCGCCAACCTAGGCAGAGAAGGAGCGTGCGAGCGCCCTTCTTAGAGAGTTAAGACAGCTCGATCTCACGCATTTTCAGGGCGAGCTAGATCCGAGGTGGCGCTCCGATGTGGAGAAGATTTTTAATATGATGGCATGTATGACCTAATAGTGGGTCCAGTTAGCCGTATTTCTTCTCCAGGGTGAGGCCGAGCACTGGTGGACCTCCATTACCTATGTTGCAGGGCCTGATTTCATCTAGACATGAGAGGATTTCATAGACCAATTCGAGAAGCAGTACTTCCCCGACCATATTCGTTGGCAGCGAGCGTTAGAGTTCGAGACCTTGGTGCAGGGAGACATGTCTGTGGCGCAATATGGGCTCATTTCATGGTGTTATCGAGGTTCGTGCTATATTTGGTCAATGATGAGGACCGAAAGGCCCGCCTTTTCGAGAACGGCTTACGTTACGGTCTTCGAGGCCGTGTTATTGGGCATGCCGACTTTTCAAGAGGTAGTACGAAAGGCTCAGAACGATCGAGATCAGAGGAGAGACCGGAAGAAGCAGGCCCACTCCAGTAGCTCCCAGCAGCATCAATGGCTACAGAGGCATAGGAGCCACCCATCAACTAGAGCATCATTAGCATTAGTGGCATCTCCAGTGCCACCCCAGAGGCCGTTTACAAGGACTCATTTTGGATGTTGTGGGACAGGACACCTCATACATGAGTGCCCCCACCCTCAACAGCAGCAGCAGCCAAGAGGGGCATAGTAGCCTCCCCCTCAGCAGCGACCGCAACAGCAGCAACCCCACTAGTAGTGATCGCAGCCAACTCAACCATCGAGGCCCCAGCAGAAGCAAAGACAGCAGTACAGGCCACCACAGAGGCAGTAGCAGCAGGGACCTCAGAGGGGACATGCACCTCCCCAGCCAACTCAAGCTAGGTTCTATGCGGCTCAGCAGGATCCACGGTCCTCCGGAGGAGTCGTTGAGGGTATACTCTTAGTCTTTGCATGTATCGCCTGAGTATTATTTGATTATGGTGCTTCGCACTCATTCATGTTTAAGAATTTTTACCGATTGTCTTGATTGCCGACAGTGTCTATTAGTGAGGGGTTGACCGTATCGACGCCCTTAGGGAAGACTACAGTATTAGACTGTTTCTGTTCGTCTTGCCCCATGTTGGTGGGAGAGATTTTCTTACCCACCGACTTGTTTGTGCTGCTGATGTCAGATTTTGATATCATCTTGGGCATGGATTGGCTTGTCGAGTACCATGCTATCTTGAACTGCTCCGTGAGGACAGTTACATTCTATATACTAGGCTTGTCACAGTTCCAGTTCGTTGCCGAACCAAGAGGAGAGTCGTTGTCTTGTTTGATGTCCTGCGCAGTTGAGGAGCCTATTTCCTTGTATATCGATCAGTTGCTAGTGGTTTGTGATTTTCTCGATGTATTTCAAGAGATTCCGGGATTGCCGTCGTGCTAGCATATTGAGTTTCAGATTGAACTTGTGCCCAGTACCACGCATATCTCAAAGGCCCCGTATCATATGGCACTGATGGAGTTGAGGAAGTTACAGCGATAATTGGACGAGTTGCGTGAGTTGGGATTTATTCATCCAAGCAATTCACCTTGGGGGATCGTCGGTACTCTTCGTCAGGAAGAAGGATGTCTCGTTGAGGCTCTACGTAGATTATCGCGAGCTCAACCGGGTCACGATCAAGAACAATTACCCGCTCTCGAGGATAGATAACTTATTTGATCAACTGCAGAGTGCACAGTTCTATTCAAAGATTGACCTGCGTTCCGGTTATCAACAGATTTGGGTCCTAAAGGAGGACATCCCAAAGAGAGCTTTCAAGACGAGTTATGGTCATTTTAAGTTTCAGGTCATGTCCTTCGAACTGACCAATGCGCCCGCAATATTCATGTAATTGATGAACGAGGTCTTCCGTCTGTATCTCGATCAGCTTGTTGTAGTCTTCATCGATGACATTCTAATCTATTCGAGGACCCATGGGGAGCATGCGCGGCATTTGGAGATTGCATTGCAGACCCTCCGTGCCCACCAGCTATATGCAAAGTTAAAGAAGTGAGAGTTTTAGCAGGAGGAGGTGAAGTTCCTCGGTCACGTGGTGACGAGGGAGGGTGTCGTAGTGGACCCCTCGAAAGTTAAGGCAGTGCGTCAGTGAGATTAGCCCACAAGCTCGTTCAAGATCCGTAGTTTCCTTGGTTTGGCAAGCTACTATCGGCGTTTCATTGAGGGCTTCTCCCGTATTGCACCCCCGTTGACCAAGTTGACTCGAAAGAGCACAGAGTTTGTTTGGAGTGACGCCTGCTAGCGAGTATTTATGGAGCTAAAGGACCGCCTCACGTCTGCTCTTATCCTCACTCTTCCATCTGGGAGTGATGGCTTCGTTGTATTTACCAATGCTTCGCGTATTGGCTTGGGTGCTATCCTGAGGCAGCACAAGAGACCAGTGGCTTATGCGTCTTGCCAGCTCAAGGTCCATGAACTGAACTACGCCACGCATGATTTAAATCTGGCAGTAGTCGTCTTCGCACTTAAGGTGTAGAAGCACTATCTCTATGAGGTTGGATTCGAGCTCTTCTCCGACCACAAGAGCTTAAAGTACCTATTCTCTTAGTAAGAGATGAACATGAGGCAGAGGCATTAGATGGAACTCCTGAATGATTATGATTTTGATCTCCAGTACTACCCAGGTAAGGCAAAAGTGGTGGCAGATGCCCTCAGCCATCAACCACTAGGCCTGGTGGCACACATGATGATTCAGGAGTGGAGGATGCTCGAGGATATAATAGAGTATGACTTCGAGTTTGGTCTGTAGTCTTCTATCATTCAACTATCGAGCCTGTTGATTCAACCCTCTCTTGTTGCAAAAGTGATCGAGGCTCAGCAAACAGACGAGTCATTGCAAGTTATCGGGCAGAGGCAGCATCTGAGAGTCAGTCAGATTGGCAGATTGGTTCTGATAGTGGACTTCGCTTAAGTGACTGATTACGTGTCCCGGATATTCCAAAGTTGCGTAGAGATCTTATGACCAAGGCACATCAATCACGGTTTTCTACCCTGACTCGACGAAGATGTATCGAGAAATAAGGCATCAGTATTTTTGGGCGAGGATGAAGCGCCAGATCGACAGTTTTGTGGCCAAGTATGACATATGCCAGCGTGTCAAGGCCGATCATCAGAGACCCCCTAGTCCATTGCAGCCATTGAGCATCCCGACATGGAAGTGGGAGCACCTGTTGACAGATTTTATTATGGGCTTGCCGAGGACTTAGCACGGTCATGACGTCATCTGGGTTGTCATGGATCGTCTAATGAAGTCAGCACATTTTCTTCTGATTTGTGCGATTTGGTCTTTAGACCGACTTGCGTGGTTATTCATCGAGGAGATTATGAGACTGCATGGTCTTCCAGTTTCGATTATTTCTGACCGAGACCTGAGGTTCACTTCTCAGTTTTGGGGGAACTTTAAGAGAGCGATGGGATCTGTTTTACAGCTCAGCACTACGTCTCATCCACAGACCGATAGCCAGACCTAGAGGGTCAACCAAATCCTTGAAGAAATGCTTCAGGCCTGTGTGATTGACTTCGAGGGTAGCTGCGATGAGCATCTGTAATTGGTTGATTTCGCTTACAATAACAGTTATCAGATAACTATTGGCATGACTCCTTTTGAGGCACTCAATGGCAGACCATATAGATCTCCAAGTTGTTGGACCAAGGTTGGGGAGTGGCGTCTCCTAAGTCCTGAGCTTGTGCAGTAGATGTCAGAGGCTATCGATATCATCAGGCGGAGGATGCACACAGCTCAGAGCCGGTAAAAGAGTTTTACTGATCGCCGGCGTTGTCCATTGGAGTTCACTGTTGGGGATAAAGTGTACCTCAAGGTCTCGCCCATGAAGGGCGTGGTTCGATTTGAAGTGAATGGCAAGCTTGCCCCGAGATTTATAGGACCTTTCAAGATCATTGGGTGCGTTGGTGTCGTGGCCTATCAGCTTGTCTTGCCATCTTAGTTGTCTAGCGTCCACAATATTTTCTATGTCTATATGTTGAGGAAGTGTGGGTCAGATATAGTTCCTGTTATTGATTGGCAGTCGCTAGAGGTTCATGAGGACGCTTCTTATATTGAGCAGCCAGTTCATATCCTTGATATGAATGAGCAAGTCCTTCGGACCAAGGTCATTTCCTTACTGAAGGTTCAGTGAGGTCACCATTCTGTTGATGAGGCATCTTGGGAGCACGAGGCAGAGATCGAGAGCGTTATCCCCCATCTCTTTGATGATTGATTATATGTTATATCTTGTATGCTGTCTTTAATTTTATACGACGATGCTATGGTTCCTTTCCTTTATGAGTTATGTCTAGTTGCGATGATTGTGTAAATTTCGAAGGTAAATTTTTTTATTAGGAGGGGGAGTTGTAAGGCCCGTATCCTAGATCGTACCGTTTCGTAGGCTTCCACGATACTCCCGGTCAAATTTCGGCTACCCGCGACCTGTAATGGGCGTTTGCACTGGACTTGAAACTTGTATCTTAACAACCGTGTCGTCGCCGCAGTTCCAACGATGCGTCTCGCACGCTGATGCGATACCCAGGCCAGAAGATATGAGCCCGCATTCATTTTAAGGAAAACGCAACACGTGCGAATTTCGAGAGAATCTCTATAACTTATCCCATCAATCAATCAATCAAGTCAAGTACACACCCTATCACAAGTACAAGCAACCCATCCTCTCTTTCCCTAAGTCAACTCTCTCACTCTCTCCAGCCATCCCTTTCTTACAACTCCATCACTCCACCCATCACCCACCACTCCATCTCTTTTCATCCCATCACTTCTCTCTCTCTCTCTCTCTCTCTCATTTCTCTCTTCACTCTCAAGCTCCCAAGGAGAGCATCCAACGTCCAAGCTTCCCAAGCCTAACCCAAGTGTGGCCCACTTCCCTACCCTAATCTCCCATCTTAGCCGTCCAATCTTCATCATCCTCCATCAAGATCAAAGCCAAGGAGCCTAGGAGTTCAAGGAGCTAGAGAAGAAGGCTGATAGATGGGTGATCCACCATTGATTTTCATTTAAGGGCCCACTTATGTTGGGACCCATTTTGACATATGTGTGTGATCAAAGAGGGGCCCATAGTGGTGGGGTCCCTCCGCTACACCTTCTCTCTCTCTCTCTCACTCTCTCTCTCTCTCTCTTCTTTTAGGTGGTGATGATGATGTGAGTGGCCCACCTGTGGCATATGTATTATATCCATACCATCCACTTTGGGATGTATGGACCCCACCGTGATAAATGGATTAGATCCACACCGTCCATCAGCGGGCCATGTGTACATGGGGCCACCTCGGTGTATTTGGCTGGTGGGCCACGTGTACATGGATCCCACATTGATGAATGTGTTACATCCATACATGGGATGTGCTGGACTATGTAAAGAGAAAGCACAACAGTCATTTAAAAAAAAAAAAGAATATATATCATATATGTACTATAATGTATATAATAATATATGTGATATATATATCATATATATATATATATATATATGTGTGTGTGTGTGTGTGTGATGGTGGGCCCCATGTGGGAATCCATCGATGGAGAAGCGGATTGACTGGTCTATCACAGTAGCTACATAGCTAGTGTATTGATGTCACCAACCCCTGATGGTCCCATCCAGACTGTCCATCTGGACGGTGGCCTGGCCGCACACCAGCTATATAGCTGATGACGTCAGCTAGCCCTGTGGGCCCCTCATGATGTATATGTTATATCTCAGTCGTCCATCATCTGGACGGTGGGCCCCAGCAGCGTGGCTGCTATGCTGGAAAGACGTCAGCAAGTTTTGCGGGTCCAACATGATGTATGTGTTACATCCAAACCATCCATCCAATTGGTGAGCCCGTCTTGAGGCTTGAGATTAAAAATAAGACAGATCTATCAGGTGGACCACACTGAAGAAAACAGTGAAGGAGTGAACGCCTACCATTGAAACCCTTTTGGGAGCACAGAGGTTTTGGATTAGTATGAAATTTGTTTTTCCTCTTAATTCAGGTCTTTGTGACCTTATGAACAGATTGGATGGAAAATAAATGTTATGGTGGCCCTGTGAGGTTTAAACAGTGAAAATCATTATCTCCACTGTTATTTGTGGTATGGTCCAGATGATCCTCTAATCTGATCCATTTCTTTTCGGTTAATGCACTAGAATGATCTCTCAAAAAAATGAAAGAATGGTGTAGATGATGCAGCCCATATAATGTGGCCCATTTGATGTATATTGGCCCATTGGTGCGGCCCATATAATGCAGCCCATTTGATGTATATTGGCCCATTGGTGCGGCCCACTTGATGTATATTGGCCCATTGTTACGGCCCATTTAATGCGTCTCATTTGATGTATATTAGCCCATTGGTGCAGCACATATGATGCGGACCACTTAATGTATATTGGTCCATTAGTGCAACCCATATAATGCTGCCTATTTGATGTACATTGGCCCATTGGTGAGGCCTATATGATGCGGCCGACTTGATGTAAATTGGCTCACTGGTGCAGCCCATATAATGTGGCACACTTGATGTATATTGGTCCATTGGTACGGCCCATATAATGCGGCCCATTTGATGTATATTAGCCCATTGGTGCGGCCCATGGATGTGGCCCACTTAGTGTATGTGAGGCCCATTGGTGTGGCCTATGTGATGTGGCCCACTTGATGTATATGAGGCCCATTGAGATGTATTTAAGGCCCATGGGTTGAGGCCCAATGTAATGTATATGAGGACCATGAGTGAAGCCCGATGGGACGTATGTGAGGCCTTTGTGTGGGGCCGAATGTGTTGTATACGAGGCCTATTGTGATGTGAGATTCCACCATGATGTATGTAATGATGTTTATGACGGCCATACCTTAGGAGCAATGATGGTTTTATGTCTACATTGTAAGAGTAATGATGGTTAAATGTCTGCATTTTAACTCTCCCTAGGGCCCGTTGTTAGGCCCATACTTGTAGTGTGTAGGCCGTCTAGGCCCATCTTCGTTAAGAATACAGTTCATCACCATATAACATGCTTAGTATAGCTCCATGATTCATGTTCATACATATCATATGTATGCTTGATATGAGGAGTGACTAATCATAGCATATGCTTTTGGGCAGATTGTTTATGTCGCTCCCTGATAGGTAGAGTTGCACTACATGAGTGCGCGGTACGCACAGGATTGCTGTATGACTGATGGTGTAATTCATGCACTTCGCATTTGTATGACATGATTACCATACGCCCTAGCGACATCAAGGTTATGGCCTCCACAAGCATGTTGTGGATAGCAGGGTTGGACAACGAAAATACTGTTACTAGCATCGGGGTGTCATAGATTGAAAGTGCCCTGGTTTGTTAATTATCGTGAGCGTTGAGTCAGCGAGACAAAGGAGCCCCATAGGAAGATTGATCAAGTATCTGCCTCAACAGGATGTGTGCCGGAACTCATCACCGGCAAATCTTAGCCTCACATCCCATGTCTCAAAACACCAGGTAATTAAAACCCTTAAAATTAAATAGAACATCCTAGGATTTTTGGTAAGAAAATTATTTTACAAAATTAAGAAAATCTTTAAGTTTTCTACCTTTGTCGATTTATCAATACATGGTTCGATGAAATCAAACCCTTCTATCGATATCCTCGAAGCTCACTCAATATTATCGAAATGAGGACTTAAGATGTCCAGCAACCACAAAGATCTCTGGACTGAATTATCGATGAATCGATAGACTGTTCGATATCATCGAATTTTAAATCTTGAGTCCATCGAGTCGACTCGATAAAATCGACATCTGGTCAGTAGTGTCCAAAATGCTTCTAAGATAAATCATGTGATTCTTGATATATTGAAGGGCTCCTCGATATCCTCAGAATTTAAATCTCGATGATATCATTAGACCTTCGATGATATCAGATTAGGACACAAATCTATCCAGCAAAGTTTTCAAGTTATTTTTCTTCAATCAAGAGTCACTCGATAAAATTGATATTCAAGTATCGATCATATCGAGGCAAGGTCGATGTCATCGAAAGTGGAAAAAAATTGTCCAGCAAGCTTATAGGAAAATTCCTTGGAATTATCGATGAATCGACACTATCATCGATGTCATTGACATTCAAATTCTGATGATATCGAGTGATGCTCGATCATATCTTATACCTGATTGTTTCAAAGGCAAGCGCTCTCACATTTTCAAACGTCGAGGAATCAAGCCTCGTGTTGATAAAATCGACGTTTGAAATCCGATGATATCGAAGCATGTTCGATTTCCTCGATCAGTTGGTAAAAAGTTTCAAAAGCGCTTAACAGGTTGAGTTAGTACCATCAGACGGACAGTCGATGCTATCGAGAGTATACGCTCGATGATATCGACCCTGCTCGATGATATCGAACTCTGTTAAAAATGTGACCGTTTTATATCCATTAGAACCTTTTGCCTATTTAATGAGAGCTTGCCCTTGGTTGTTAGTAGAGAAATTAGAGAGTGCTTTTGAGTGTTTAACCCTAGATCATATACCTTAAGCCTTTTCTCTCATGGAAGTTCATCCTCCAATCCACCCTCATCATTGACATTCAATAGAGTGGATTGGGGAATGAACTTCCGCATTTAAGGATCATGCACCTACCATCTTAATGGCAAATCATTAAGCTGGGATGCCTTGAATGCATAGATGATTGGAATCGTTCTCTCTCCTTTATAGGAAAATACTTAATAGAGTAGGATTCCATAATAACCTTGACCCAACCCGTCGCCTTACATTGGTAAATCATCTGAGTTGTGGTTCAAGGAAGTTGAAGATTCTTCGTCATCAAAGGAGAAGATCTTCATTAACGTGCTGAATGGGGCTCATCTACTTATTTGTAAGTCATTAAAGTCCAGAGGACCCTTGTGATCATTCCTTCTGTAGGATTAGATCTAAGGTGTTTCTCACCCCTTTCAAGTCCTCATAGGAGGCATCCGATGGGAGCATGCGTGGTGGGTGATTTGTGTTGACCCTTGCTCTATGGAGAGCATAAACTCTTAGGTCCTTATATAAGTCCTTGACCTATGTGGTCTAAAAGTCGGGCACTGTGTGTTGACCCTCGCTCATGGGAGCATAAACTAGTGAGGTTCCTTGTGTGGATCATTGACCTATGTAGCCTAAAATTTGGGTGTTATGTGTTGACCCTTGCTCTTGTGTGGGGTATAAACTTGTGTCGTGTAGACACGTTAGAGTCAGCCTAGAGTAGGTTATACTAGTTTGAGGTGAACATGTTGTGAAACCTCCGTTAGTGAGATCCGGTACACTCAAGGGTTGAGTGCGTCCGCCGGAAGTGAAGTAGACAAGTAGTCAAACGACTATAAAAACAACTGTGTTTGAGATTATTATTTTCTTCTATTACTTGTGAGATTTTCCTGAACCTTTTCATATTTAATTATCTGAGATCACACCTCACACACAATCACGACCATCAAAAATTATGATCTGCATCATGTTTATGTTTCAAATAGTTTTATGGCTAGATCCTCTATTTAGCTTGAAAGCCATTAGAGTTACCTTGAAGATATCCTGATACACGCATATTTACTTAGGGTAAGATTAATGGGATTTTAAAATACTCATAAAAATTTAAAAAGTCCTATTCACCCCCCTCTAGGACATATTGGCATATTCCACTTCAACAACTAAAGCGGTCGTTACCGCAATTTCAATTGGTATCAGAGCGGGTATCTCTTAAGGGCTTCACCGCCTAGAGAGTGATCTTGACTGAAGTTGGTAATATGGCCAAGGGAGAAGGCTCATCGGTGACTAGACCTCTAGTATTTGATGGATCAAATTATGCATACTGGAAGGCTAGAATGCACTACTTTCTGAGATCTTTGGATCATGATGTTTGGGATATTGTTAAACGAGGATATGTGCCACTAACTGATCAAATAATACTTGAAAATGGCACAACTATCACCAAGCTAAAATCCAAAGATATGTGGACAGCATTCGATAAAGAAAAACAAACCTTTGAAGCTAAAGCTATGAATGCTATCTACTGTGTTGTGTCCTAAGAAGTTTTCAATCAAATCAGTATGTGTGGGATAGCCAAAGAAGCATGGGACTTGTTGGCAACAACCAATGAGGGAACAAGCACAGTGAAAAGATCCAAACTACAGCTCCTAACATCACAATTTGAAAGTTGTAGAATGGAAGAGCATGAGACCTTCATGGAGTTTTTCACAAAACTGAATATCATCTGCAACTCTATGGGTGAATTAGGTGAAAAAGTTCCGATCCCAAAAATCTGTAGCAAAATACTAAGATCATTACCGGAACGGTTTAATCCCAAAGTAACAACCATTGAAGAGTGTAGAAACATAGATGAAATGAAAGTAGAAGAACTAGCAGTTTCCCTACAAACATTTGAACTACACTTAAGACAAACTCCTAAACCCAAAAATATTGTCCTCAAAACTTCAAAGAAAACTAATGAGGAAGATGAAAGTGAAAGAGAAAATGAAGATGAGGAAGTGGCCTTGTTGGCATAACGGTTCAGAAAGTTCTTTTAGAAAACTCGTGGCCGACCATTTAAAGGAAGACAGGTGGACAACAAACATTCTACAGGTAAAACTGGTAAAAAGTCCAAGGAACCACATAGGTATACCTATTGAAAATTTGGACACCTGTCCACTGAATGCCCAAATAGGAAAACTAAAGGAAAGGCAATGGCTGCTTCATGGTATGATACTGAAGAGTCAAATTCTGAATGTAGTGACTCATAGAACGATGGAGACCGGAAATCTCTAAAAAAATCTTATGGTCTCTACTGCCTCCAGCATTCCTATTAAAATTGAGAACGTTGAAGAACCTCAGGCCACTGAATCATTTCCATCAGATAATGAGGAAACAGAGAAAGAAGAAGAAAATGATAAACTACAGGATGCATATAATCAACTCTATATTCATAACATCAATATCCTTAAAAGACTTGGAGTAGCTGAAAACAAAAATAAATTGCTGCAAAAAGATCTAGATAAAACATTGGAAATCAATACACACCTAATTAATGATCTTCAGCAATACCACTCAGATAATGATAGACTCAAAAGAATCAACACCTTTCTTAAATCTGAGTCTGAAAAACTAAACAAACAAATTGATCTATTAAAAGATAAAAACATGCACCTTCAAAATGAAAATCACACACTCCTATTTGATATAGAAAAATCTAAAAAATCTGCTGAACTAAACTATAAATTTTCCCAAAGTGGTGAAAAATTAGAAAAACTCTTAGGGATGGGGAGACCCGGAAAAGACAAGAGTGTCTTAGAATATGATAAGTTTAAAACAAAATCTGCAAATGTAGCATCAACAGCTGAAAAATCTACTACTTCAGGAAGCAAAATAGAAATTACTCCTGTTTGTCATTTGTGTGGTGATTCTGGTCATTATAAGTTTAAATGCATATTTCCTAGGAGGACACAACCCAACTCTGGCCAAAAGCATGCAGGTAAATTCAGACCAACCAGAAAGACTACAAGAGGTTAGGTGTCTAACTAGGGATATGAATAGAGGAAATACACATTCATCACCACCCAGAATGACTAACAGAATGAAGGATTTATTGAATCAAGTGGCTGAATTAAATAAGAAAACTAATGAATTTATGAGACAAGGAAACACGATTCAGTTACCAAACTTGATTAAAGAAATAAAAACTACCACAATAAGAAATCCTGTCACAAAATGGATAGTGAAAGAAAAGAAAAATTGCCTTGTTACTCACTTAAATCATATAATAGGCAATGATGCTAAATGGTACCTGGATAGCGGTTGCTCAAGACATGTCATGGGTGACAAATCCCTTCTCTCAAATTATTCTAATCTTAATGATGGGATAGTCACATATGGAGATGGAAGCACTGCTAAGGTAATTGGACAGGGAATTATCAAAGGAATAAATAAGCTAAAAAATGAGAATGCCTTTTGTATTAAAGGATTGATGCATAATCTTCTGAGCATTTCTCAAATATATAACAATAAGCATGTGGTTACATTCAACAAGCAGGAATGCGAGATCCTGGACCTGTCAGGTAAACCAGTGATGAAGGGTTGTCGCACAAATAACCACTGCTATGTCATTAAAGGCAAAGGAAGGGTTTATCCATATGCCTAGAAACATTTGAGCATGGAAAAACATGTCCAGGTCATGCATCTAGATCAGGATAGTTGTTGTAAAGATGCAATTTTGATGAATTTTTAACGATTTATCTGAGGTCCCTCACCTCAATCTTTTTGTATATAAACATCCTGATGTTTATAATTTTGGATTATACAATGCTTGTACAAATTTTGATGTGTATATTGTTCAATATGAAGAGATATTAAGTTATACAAACATGAAAGATTGTCAAAATGTTGAAAAATATGAAAGATATACATCTTCGATATGTATGTCGATGAATCGTGTGGATTCCCGATTAAATTGACTTGAATCGATATCATCGACGCCCCTTTGGAATTAGAAGAGTCACATGATCGAGAATGTTATCAAGGACTCCTTCGAATAGGGTATATCGATATCATTGAAACCAGGTTTGATGATATCGAAGTCTATCACCCGATAAAAGGCGGACGAGCGGGAAAATTTTCATTTCACCTCATAAAGGCTATTTTTCTCTCCTCTGCTCGTATCTCTCAATCGTTCTACATGAAGCTTCATCTGAGAGTCTGATGAGGTCATCTAAATCTGGTAATACCCCTTCTATTTCCTCCTTTCCTCAAGATTACATCTTGTACTTTTTGGGTATTTCTCAATTTTCAAGAGAAGTTCTGTTTGTAAAACCCCAAATTCATCAAATCTCTCTCTGTGAGTACCGGTAAATGGGAAAGGACAAGGGCAAAATGTCTGGTCCTGGAGAATCTTCGAGATCATCCAGGAAAAAGGTCCTTGCTCCAAAGGAAACGGCGAAGGCGCCTGAGCATGGGACTCGTACTCGCCAGCGAATAAGACAGACATTGCGTAGCGGGTCCCAACCTGAAGCACCGGCCCCTCCTCTTGCTAGGGTGAATCTGGCTCTGGCCAAATACAGTGGAAGAAAGCTAGTCCATGAAAGGAAGATAGAAAGGGAGTGTCTAAAACCATACAATCTGGAACCCCTTTTAGCCGCAATTGACTAGTTGCCTCTCCTTAACTTTGGCAAGCCGTGTCACTATGAACGAACCTATAACTTTTTTGCTTCTAGTCACTCTCCAATGGTTGAACCTCCTTCCATCATTGTTTCTATTGGGGGTGACGATGTAGAGATTACCCCTGAATTTAATACACAAATATTTGGCCTTACTCTGTCACCTGTCAATCTCCCTGACTTGGACCTTGAGAATGTTGATACTTGAGAATGGTCATGATATTCCCTGGCACCAAGGCAATGCATTAAAATTAAAATTCATGGAACCGAGGTATCATATGCTGCATAGCATCTTCGCCTCCAACGTATATCCTCAAAGTACCAATCGCTTGGACCTTACAAGATTCATGGCCATGGTAGTATATTCTGTAGCAACTGGGATCAAAATCTGTCTTCCTACTCTAATTGTTCACCAGTTAGTGTATGCAATTCACACTTCTCAAGATGCCTATTTACCCTATCCTTGGATTATTCACATTGTGTGTAATGTGATTGGTCTTCCAGCAACAAACGATCCGGAACTTCCTCTTCAACACTTCAACAAGAACAACATTAGAAAGATAGATTTAAAGTTCCAACAATTTCCCAAAGACCAACTCAAGGAAGGGATTCACGAAGAAGGTGAACGTGGTGAAGGGGCTGCACAAGCCAAAGGTGCCGGAATGGCTGAAGGTGACCCTCTCACATCACAACAAGATCCGTCTCCATCCGACCCCGAGCATGCAAAAAGGTTCAAGCTACATTAGGATCGGATTGGAACTACACTGTGAGAAGTCACTCAGCTAAAGGAGTCAATGAATGATAGGTTCACTATCTTGGAAAGTTTGGTGCATGGGGTGCAGCAGTCGGTGCAGCAATTGGTGGATTTGATCACCTACCAATGCGACGATACAGCACCGTCTTCCTCTGCCCCTCCACCATAGTTTAGACAATCTATGTGCTGTCACATACACCCTATTCTCATCTCAACGTATGTGCATGGGTATCTTTTTGTATGCCCTACGATCGTATGAGTGTATGTGATGGATTACTAACTTGCAAAGTCTAACAAGCTTTTTTGGATATTTATATGCCCATGGATGGGCTAGATACTTGGGTTTTTTTTTTGTTGCCCATGGATGGGCTATTTTTTTAGGATGGATGTTATACTACTGCCAACCTTGGGCAGTACCTATTTTGGATATTTTGATTCATGGTTGATTATAATTCATATTTACTGCCCTGTTTATCTGGTATAATTACTAATTTCCCTTGAATTATGATATTAACTGTGAATGCCTCTTCCTGCATATTTCTTTATTAGTCTATAATGTTTGATCTTTATATCCATACTATTAGTGTCCATTAAAATCATAGCTCTCACTTGACCTAATATGCATATTGTCTTTATCTGTCTTCATCTTATGCATTTTATTTGGGTCTTGGTTCTCCCATATGCTTCAACTTTAGTCAATATCCATTGTTTTATTATCCTTTGTTAATGACTGACAAAAATGGGGAGAATAAATCTAAACCCTGAAGGAAAATTATGTATCTGTTTATGAATGGTGGTACAAGTGATAGGGGGAGCAACTGCAAGAAAATTATGTATCTATTTATGAATTGTGGTACAGGCATTAGGGGGAGCAGCTGCAAGAAGACAGGGGAGATTGTTGTTAGGGGGAGCAGCCACTGAATGAAAATTGTCATTTGTATGTGTGAACTAGATAGCTTTGTAAAATTGTGTAAAGTTCATGTACACACAATTTAGGGTGTCAGTCTAGAAGTTATTCTAAGGTGTTTTGGTGTTTTGTCACATAATTGACAAAGGGGGAGATTGAAAGTGCCCTGGTTTGTCAATTACCGTGAGCGTTGAGTCAGCTAGACAAAGGAGCCCCATAGGAAGCTTGATCAAGCGTCTACCTCAACAGGATGTGTGCGTGAACTCATCACAGGTAAATCTTAGCCTCACATCCTATGTCTCAAAACACCAGGTAATTAAAACTCTTAAAATTAAATCAAACATCTAAGACAAATATCCCCATGGTCTCTGCGCATCGGCACGAGGTCTACATCGACCCGCCTGAGAGATGAAAGTAGGAGAATTTCTCCTCCTCATCCACGAAGTCCTACTCCATACATAGACGTCATTAGCACCTGCATCTAAATCATAGTTTGGTTGGTGTTTTAAAACACCGTCCCAGAGTGGGAGTAAGTGACCAACTCAGTGGTACTATAAGGTAAAAGTTAACATGCTATCAAGTCAATCAAGCAGTAATGGTAAGGCAATCATAACAATCACTTCCTAACTACTCTTTTTAATGCAGGAATGGAGTGCAAGTAATGATGTATGCCCTAACATCGAAGCTCCCTCACAAGCGACTCCGATAACCTATTTCACATATAACATCACTTCCTCAAACGGTGTAACTTCATCACCTTTAAAGCACATCCTAACTAATGCAGTGTGATGCATGGTCATGTTAGCCAAGTAATTAATTAAGCTTATTCATACAGCATGTTTGGGAAGCTAGGGTACCTCCCTTTATATCATTGACCCGAACAGAAGGATCCATCTATGGTCATCACTCCTAGTTAAGCACACACGATAGGCAAGTTGTAGGGTCATCACTCCTAATGAAAAGCAGTCGATAGGAAAATTTAAGAATTTATACTCACGGTCACTACGGGAAGCTCGTCACCTCAGCGTAGGCCAACAGCACGAACACGGTGTCACATACCATCATGCCCAGCTCACGAGTCTTGGTTGCTCACTGGTCACTACGGGGAGGCTCGTCACCCCAACGTAAGCCGACAGCTCAAACACGGTGTCCCATACCACCATGCCCGGCTCATGAGTCTTAGCGGATCGTGGTACCATGCATGGTTAAAGTAGGCCTTTACATTGGTGAGGGGTGCCTTAGATTCAAGAAGTAGTGTCTATACATGGTAAACACACAATAGGCCAATCAGGTTGTTAGGCAAGCTCAATTTGTACGGGCACACGTTGACTTAATCGACATAGAGTGCATAAGCACTCCTCGTGGCCTAACCACTGTCGATAATTGTCGTGTGACCCGAATTCATCGAGTATAGCCAATGTGGCGAGACTAATTCGAACACCCGAAGAGGGACTCTTACTGATTGCCTGGGCTACGTTGTAGCCCTAATCTTACTCAGATACAGTAAATAAACAAATGTGATAATCATTTCAACCTTTAACTAACAATCTAAGTGGATTCCTCATTTGAGCATTTCATCAAACACATTGATCATATTACCAAACACTTGCATTTTATCAATGAAATGCATAAAGGCAAATATGATTACATGAAAGAAACTATACCTATGTATAAGGCAATTAAGAATCCTATCTTAATACTCCTAATAAATACAAATCATCAACAATTTCTCATTCAGACAATTCATCAAACACTTAGACTACACTTCACCAAATGTATAGACTAGGTTAGTTACAACATATATTTTAGCAATCCATTATATAGAGAGATCAATATGCATATGACAATGATTAATCCTAGATCAGTAATTATGGCAAGCACAAATCATATTCAAATGCTCATTCAAACATCTCAACAAACATATGGAATGCATCTTTTACTATCACAGTTCATATGTACATTTCATACAGAAATTGGCATATCTAAGACAATACAGCAGCAATCAAGTCAGACATAAATCATTAGCTGACATGAAAGCATTGATAATCGCAACCTAAGTGTTTATAGTCCGCACCTTTCGTCGGAATGCTCGACTCGGACTCGGTTCAAATTCTACATTTCCAAAAATGGAACGTTGGGCACCTAAATGACGAAATAGGTTAGGTAGTTTGACGAACAATCAACCTGGATCTCTACAACAACATTAGGGTTAGGTTTTCTTACCCAAAATCGTAATCGAAAGAGATTCGGTAGCGTGACGGGGAGGCGACTTGGTGCGTGGAATCGTAGGAGAGGATTCCTGCAACAATCTCCCAAGATTTCCCTTCTCTTTTCTCCTCTTTTCTCCTCTTTTCTCTCCTCTCGCCCTTAGGGTTTGATGAAATTCGTATATGAGAGAGGTAGGGTGAAAGGGCTATTTATAAGCCCAGAAGTGATGCAAATGGCCCCAAGACCACTATATACATGGTTTATACCCTTTGGGCGACTGTTTTTGACAAACAGGGCTCATAGGGAGGCCCACTACCCACCTACATCATAAGGTATGCTCTTTGACAATGGATCCATGTCAGGACACAATTTCGGTGCGATCGGATAAACCGATCGACCGTGGAGGGCCTGCGTCAGATCAACGGTCATGCTTACTCAATCGGGGCCACAAGCATACGGATATGTGCAGGAAAATTTCCTTTCCCTATGGGTGAAGTTTGGTTCGAAACTGATGGTCCAAAATCCTCAATTTCGCGTGAGAGTGAATGGCCCAATTCACTTAAGTTTCATTTCATTTTCTAAAGATATTCGCGTTTTTCACGCACTTCACTCTGCACTCAAATTGGACGTTTCTGGACACCATATGTGCTTCATTCCTGCGATGGTTCCAGTAGGACAGACATAGTCCTATAGTTTCACAGTCATAAGACCCTGACATGTGGTCTAGGTTCGATATAGAGTTTCAATGCACTCTCGAGAGTGACAGGCTCTTGGGATTTCTCCTAGGTCTTTAAGTAATGTTAAACCTGCGGTATTAATAGTTTTAGGCCCTCTCATTTGTGGAAATAGTGGCCCGAGCTTAATCCATTGATTATTTAGTTTAGTACTTAACTAATTTTCACATAAATTATTCGACAGGATGTGGTCCTTGGGCAGTCCTACCTGAGGTAGTACTCGGGTCCTTGTACGGATTTTTCCAAGACGTTACACACTCTTTTTAGTTTTACCTTTTTATTTCGATTATTTTGGGTCTTCTAAGAGGCTCGACAGTTCATCCCAACTCAGCTACACATGCTTTTGACTGAGATTTGACAAGTAGGGATAGCCCAACAATTTCTCCACATATTATGCACATGTTTCACTTGGAGAAGGTTTGCCATGTTAGTATTTTTAGAGTCTTTTACAGGAACTATGCATGTTTAGAACTGCTCCTAGATTAATCCTAATAAAGGATAGTTAGCTTCTATACTCTTTGTACTAAGATTATAGATAAATGAATTTTGGCTCAATGGATTGAGGTGATTTGTTAGACAATTAGCTGACCAAAGTCAATCTACAGCAGGTGATTTGGATGTAGTATGACCATGAGCTATGCAGGTTCATTAAAATTGTGGTTTTAAGTGTGGTGGATCATTTTCAAATACAATGAAAGTGCAGGGTCAAAGATTTAGCCAATACCTTCAAACTGTGGCTTTTAGATCAAGGGATTGAGGGTGCTTTGCTATACATTATCTACACTGGGCTCTAAACATGATTCATCTATCATTTAGAGCATTCTTTTTCATCTTAGACTGGATACAAATTGTACATGCTAAGTTCCAGCCAAATTGATTGGAAACCCATATTCCAGGACAATACAAACCTGTTTTGAATTATCCTTAGACTTAGTAATATTGAGCATGGGTTTGTTCTGTTGTGGTAAGTAGTTTCTCTTTGTTCTTTGAGAATGTCATGGGCAACCATTTTTTCTTATGTATTTCTTATTTTATTTTTTACTTGCTCTTCAATTTTTTCTATGCTCATTTTTTCTAAGAAAATGCAGAAGTTAATATTTTAGGCTATAAGATATTTGTTGGTCGTATTGGCTGGGAAGCCATGTTTTTTTAATATTGCCATTTTTGAAATATTTTATGTGATTTGGAACCTTGAAGTATCATCTTGATTTATTGATTTGCAATTAATATATTTCCAATTCTACAACACTAATTTTTTATTAGATTTTTTTATAATTTGTACGATCTTCCCATAATTCTTTTAACTTTTGCGGTTGTTTTATTTTTATTTTTTTTTTTTTGAAATTTCTAATTGAATGTGTTCACAGTTACAAAAGTGTCAACTCTTTCTTGCCTGTTATGGTGCTTGTTGCTCCTTGCGAGGAGAAATGAATTGTGGATATGGCCCAAGTACTTTCAGGCTCTTGTAAATGGAAGCAGCTGCTCTTAAGGCATCTTCTTCTAAGAGGAAATCCTAGGATGGAGATGAAGATGGTTCAAAGAAGAGAAAACCAAAGAAGAAAAAGGATCCTAATGCACTAAAGAAAGCTGTCTGCTTTCATGTTCTTCTCACAAGCCAAAAGAGATGTAAGTTGTTTTTGGTATGTCATGCTGGTTTTTGCTTCTTGTTGCCTTTAAAAGTTTTTGGTACGCCATGCATGTGCTTTTCTATTGTGTAGACTTGCCTTCTCAAATAGGTTGGTTTGTTCAACGCACACATCCATTTTTAGATATACTCATTTCTCTAAAGCCTTGAAAGAACCAATTTATTTGAGAAGGCAAGTTTATACAATATAGAAGGCAAGAAATATATCATCCAAATTCAATGGATGATATATTATATATTTCAAAAAAATTTTAAAAAAAATTATAAGAATTGCGGACGGCTAAAAATCATCGAAAACACCAACGGTTTTGGTTGTCGCTCTTACCATCAGAAACGCCGAAGGTTTTAGACCGTCAAAAATGCCGATGGTTTTGGCTGTTGCCCTTACCGTTGGCAACACCGACGGATTCTAGCCGTCAAAAACGCTGACGGTTTTAATCTGTCGGCGAGCGACGCCGACGGACCTTGCGATGGCTAAAATCCATCGGGGAAGGTCATTGCCGATGGTTTTTAACCGTCAGCGTTGCCCTATTTTCTGGTAATGTACCAATGGCTACGGTCGTGCTGCGGACTTTAACCGTAGCTATAGGCCTTGCTATAGCTTTTATCCATAGCCTTTGCCCAGTTTTCTGGTAGTGTTTTGCATGAATTTTTGAACCGTATTCTCTCAAAGCCTCTTTTGATTTAAGAATTGCTTAAGGGCCTCCTGTGGGTTAGCCGTTTTTCCATTCCTCTAACTGAAATTTAGATGGTTCCTCCAGCTAGAGTTATATGTATTCGAAATGGGTACTCTGAAAGGTCTTTGGTAATTGTTCGCAGCATTTGATTGCTCGATCAATATATATTAAAAAGCATGAATAGAAGGACAATTTTCAATTGTGTGTATGTTGCAAGCACAAATACCACAAACAACTTCCACAGCCTTATTGGGTTTGATAGGTTCTGCCTTCTTGAGTTCTATGGCCTCGACTTTACTTGTGAGATTGGTCACTCTTGTATTTATGTCATCTTCTTCCTTCAAAATGTAAATTCCAGTAGCCTTAGAAGTGGTGGGTCTTGGGGAGGTATCCCATGATTGCTCGTTTTCAGCAAGTTTATGAAAATAATCTTATGCATCATCGACTTCCTTGTTCATGAATTCCCCATACACATCATCTCCAAAAATTGGTGCATGGGTGAAGTCAATCCATCATAGAAAAAGCTTGTTACCCGCCACATTTCATAGCCATGTTGTGGACATGAATTTATGAGATCCTTATATCACTCCCAATATTGGAAGAAGGTCTCACCCTCTTTTTATGAAAAATTCATAATTGTTTTCCTTAAGGTATTTGTTTTATGGTACGGAAGGAACTTTTTAAGGAATTCCCTTGTCATCTCAGCTCATGTGCCAATGGCCCATGGTCTTAAGGAATGCAACCACAACTTAGCCTTTTCTTTCAAGGAGAAAGGGAATAACTTCAGTCTTCTTGTGTCCTCGGACACGTTTGAAAAGTGCAATGTGGCTATTATCTCATCAAACTCTTTCATGTGCAAGTATGGACTTTCAGATTCTAGTCCATGAAACTTAAGGAGTTGAATAACTCCCAGTTTAACATCCATAGTTCCTGCATTCAATGGGAATATCATGCAGGAAGGTGTACTCACCCCCTCTAGTTGTAAATAATCTCATAGAGTATGAGGCGGGGGTGCATGATGTACCTCATTCTCATCCTGGACTTCCTCAACTAGGTGTTGAGGTTGATTTGCAGCCATAACTTTTAATGACTTAAAAGATCTCAAGTGATGTCTAATCAGGTGATGGATAGACAACCCTTCAACTAATCCTCCTTCAGTAAAGAGAAGAAGAGTGTTATCACGAACCCACTTGGGCATGAAACACTCACAACCCTCAAATTCCAAACAACTAAAACCTAAGAAAAAAAGAAAACTAATAATTATAGCAAATAAGAAAGAGTTGGAGAGAAGTTACCGGATCGGAGTTGCTATGTTAGGATTCTATGAAACAGAAAACAAAGTTAATTCTAAAAATAAATTTAGCAAATTCTAACCTAGGAACAAAAACTTAACCTTAATACTAAAATAATTTCAATACTAATTAATCTCGAAAAAAAGTAGCTAAAGTCCACAGCAACGGTGCCAAAAACTTGTTCACAACTCCAAGTGTAGGGTCGCAATTTAGTAATAACTCGGTAAGACCGAGGTCAAATCCATAGGGACTATACTTGTACATATTCTGAAAGTAAGAAAAACTAGAACTAGAATCGAAACTAAAACTAAAATCTGAAATAGTTGAGAATAATTATGAAAGAATTATCAATTAAAAGAGGAACTAGAGCGCCAAGGATTCACTTGTAGCTATTAAGATACTACCTTACTTGATTCAATAAACACAATTGGAATCGGATTCCTATCCTATTCAGTTTAGAAGATAAAATAATTGAAGCACGATCTGAACTTCCCATTGGAATAGTTCACACATGAAGAACCATTGTTAAGATGACTGGAAGGGAATTCAACCATCCACCATGCCCAGGAGATGATGGTGAATCACGAATTTTACCAATCTCAACAATATCAAAATAGACAAGAAGATATTCAAAGCTATATCAGCATCTATTGTAATTTAAGTCACAATAAATCATAGAAAACTAAAAATATATCTTAATTCAAACTAGAAATCAATGAAGTTCAACATAAACATGAATCAAAGATAAACATCCCAACAAACTACAAGCTTCACCTCTTAGCCCTAGTTAAGAGGTTTAATTAACCATTAGCATGATTAAAACGAAATCTCTTAGACAAAACCTTAAAAATAAATTAAGGAAGAAGAAAAACTCTTGGGAGGCTGCTCCACCCTTTTGCTCTGCTCCAGGGACCCTAATTCGTGTTTAGAACTCCTTAGAGAACCCAAATATATAGGCTTTATTTGGCCGACTTTGAAAACCGCCTGAAATTTACGCACTCTACGTAATGCTTTTGATGTCATTGAACAAACTTCGATTCCATCGAAGGAGGAATCCCAGTTTGAATCAGATTTGAAAGTCACGTCCTTTCACATTGCGTAAGTTGTCGATGTCATCAAGCGTCCCTTCGATGCCATCGAATAGATCTTCGATTCCATCGAACATGTCTTCAAGCCATCGGAAAAGTGACCCAACTGTTCTGGCAAGTTGCTCCAGTATTCTTCAAAAATCTCGATCCCATCGAATAGTCTTCAATGCCATCGAACTGAGTTTCGATGAATCAAACATGTGGTCGATGCCATCAAGAAATGTACCCAACTAGTTCAACAACTAAACTTGATTTTTATATAAGTTTTGATGCAATCGATCAGGTCTTGATGCCATCGAACACTTACTTCGATGCCATCGAAGGATATTCGATGTTATCGACAGTGAAGCTTTAGATTTCTGGATTTCTATACTTTGATCTGTTGACTTTCTTCATTCTTCACTTGGTTTTCTTAAATGTAGGGACTTGAAATCTTCAATGTGGTCTCCTAAGATCCATCCCTTGCTTTGGTGATCTTCAAACGTTAATTCAATATTTTTAATACTCTTTTCATTCTAAGCTCTCATATTCATCTCGCAAGATAAACATGCATAAAATATACCTATTAAGCATTATCATATTAATAAAACTAAGATATAAACAGGAAAAAATACACAATATTTGACCAACATCACATGTCCAACCTATAGTCTGAAAACGGAGGCCCTAATGGTACCATTTAAGGATGGGAAGTCACACCTAGGAACATCTTCTGATCCCATCTAATTTAAGGGACACTTTGTCCTCAAGTGTCTGGTGTTCATATACGATGAATGGTATTTTCATTCATTAATTCAATCACGTATTTGTTTTTCGAAATATACACATTTTTCAAATATCACATTAATATATAGAAGCTTTTAAAACATAACATTAAACAGAACAATTACCAAGTTAGGACATGCATGCGGATGTTTCTATCCATGTTACAACTAATTACCCACAGTGCAATATTCACGTGTGAATAATGCTTTTTCTTTACATTCAGCCAGTGCCTCCTGAGTTTATTTAGACTACGCACTCTCTTAATCTAGCGGGTTTTCCTTTTTGCCATTGTTAAACCCAAAAGTTAACGGAAAAAGAAAGTGAAATTACGAAATCACTAAATCCTATACACTATCACTAAATTAGGACCGCTGATCTAAATTAATGATGCGATTTTCATTTTTGGCATTTAATTATCCGATCAAGGGTTAAACCGTTTTGGTTTTAATAATCGCAAGCCCAACTATTTAATCATGAGTTAGATTATATATATGGGGTGAGGCCTATTCACTATATGTATACATGTAGTGGGGCCCACTAAGAGAATATAGGATACGTGGGGCCCAGCTACACACATGTAAGGTTGACCCTACTGTCCATAAGACTAGTTAGTTTTATTTTTTTAAGGGATCTATTCCCTTCCATGCAGTCCATATATGACACATGTAGCCCTTTAACCATGATACCTTTAAAGGTCCATTACACATGTTAAAATCTCCCAATATGTTATTGGGTTTACAAAACACTTGGACACTTGTGATGGGACCCACTTAGAGAATATGATTACCACATGTGGGCCCACTAACACATTCTATACATTAACATGGTCAACCGTTCATGTTTTCTAAGCATAGCCCATATCTTGCACATATGGAATCTGACGCAGGGGAGGACGTGAGGTCGAGCACCGTCTTCCTCAAGAGGATAACTATTCCGAATCCACGGAACTTCTCTGGACTCCTCACGAGACTTCTCGAATCCACGAGGAAAGAGAGCAGAAAATAGAAATAAATTCTAATAAAATCGAAATTGATTGATGAATGAATAAAAACGAGTTCACAACCCTTTAAATAGGGGTGCCAAGCAATGGGAAAGAAATTAGAATCAAACTACAACTCAAACTCCTAGAATCCATGACTTACTATAAATAGTAAACTTACTATTTATAGACGGTCGTGATGTCTACTAGTACGCAAGGTTTTCGGCCAAAAATAGTAAGTGTCCTATTTGGCTTCACCAAACCGTTCTCCTAATTTTTCTAAATTCTTTTCACGTTGAACGCAACTCCTAAAGCCCGACGGATGAAGAGTTATAATCAAACTAAAACTTACTATTTATAGTAAAAACGAAATTAAAATAGGGAAACGACGGTCAATCAAGGGGTTTTTCGCAATTCCAGGCTGCGCAACCTGGCGTAGCGGGGTTGGTTGGCTAAAGTAGCTCGTTCTACCCCAAAATCATATATTTTACGTCAGATAACTCATTCTGGATTGCGAGATATGTCTGATTTAAGGTCCGATGGTCTAGATCACTTCTGTTGTCGATTGGGCCTTTTCTGATCCATCTTGGCCTTGTAACTGTCTGTGACCTGCTCTACATCAGTTTCCTCCACTTCAAAAGAACTCGTCCTCGAGTTCTCGTCATGCTTTGGTTCATGATACTCGGTCAGATCCGCGACGTTGAAAGTCCGTGAGATTGCCATGTCATCTGGAAGATCAACAACATAAGCATTGTCATTGATCTTTCGGATGATTGGTACCGGTCCAATCTTTTTATTCTTCAACTTGTTGTACGTTCCGGTCGGAAATCGTTCTTTGCGCAGATGGACCATTACTTGATCACCCACCTCGAACACTTTTTGTCGCCGATGCTTGTCGGCTTGCTCCTTGTATTTTTCGTTCGAGGCATGTAGCTTGGTTTGTACTTCCGCATGAATGCCCATGATCTTGTCAGCCATATGTTCCGCTGCAATGCTCATGCCTGGGAGCTTGGGTAGAGGGACCAAGTCTAGTGTGTGGCGAGGGACTCGTCCATAAATAACCTGGAACGGGGATTTTCCTGTCGAGCGGTTCACCATGTTGTTGAATGCAAACTCCGCTTGAGACAAAGCCAAATCCCACTGCTTCGGTTTTTCTCCTGAAATACATCGAAGGAGGTTTCCCAACGTGCGATTCACGACCTCAGTTTGACCGTCAGTCTGTGGGTGGTAGGCGCTGCTGAACTGAAGTCGTGTATCGAATCGAGTCCACAAAGTCCGCCAAAAGTGGCTTATGAACTTCGTGTCACGGTCAGAAGTAATAGTCTTGGGAACCCCGTGTAGCCGCACAATTTCTCTGAAGAATAGATTTGCCACGTGTGTTGCATCGAGAGTCTTCTTGCATGGAATAAAGTGCGCCATCTTGGAGAAACGATCTACTACCACGAACACCGAATCCATGCCGCGTTGTGTTCGTGGGAGACCAAGCACGAAGTCCATAGATAAATCCTCCCAAGGGCCGTCAGGCACGGGTAACGGAGTGTAAAGGCCCGTATTATGAGATTGCCCCTTAGAGGTCTGACAAATATAACAACGTTGGACTGCCTTTCCCACATCACGTACCAATTGCGGCCAGTAATACCGTTCTTCCACAAGAGCTCGCGTCTTGTCTCGCCCAAGGTGTCCACTGAGGCCACCTCCATGTAGCTCTTGGATAATCTGTTCCCTTAGCGAACTGTTTGGGATGCACAATCGATTTCCCTTGAAAAGGAACCCGTCTTGCATATGTAAGTCGCCGGGGTGACCTTCTTGGCATCTAACCCATGCGTCCTTGAAGTCGTCGTCATCGGCATATATGTCTTTAAGGCGCTCGAACCCGACAACCTCATTGCTCATAGTGACTAACAAAGTTGCACGGCGACTCAATGCATCAGCTACTTTGTTCTGTTGCCCTGACTTATGTTTTAGTACGAATGTAAATTCCTGCAAAAACGAGATCCATCTAGCATGCACACGGTTAATGTTAGCTTGACTATTAATGAATTTGAGAGCTTGATGGTCCGTGTAAAGTATGAATTCCCTTTGAATCAAATAATGTCGCCAGTGCCGCAGTGCCTGGACCACCGCGTATAACTCGATCTCATATGTAGACCACTTCTTACGTGCATCGCTAAGTTTCTCGCTGTAGAAGGCTACCGGCCTACCTTCTTGAGACAAAACTGCCCCAATCCCGACATATGAGGCATCACATTCGACTTCAAATAGTTTGTCGAAGTTGGGAAGTACAAGAACCGGGGTCGTGGATAATCTGCGCTTGATTTCGGCAAAGCTCCTGTCGGCTTCGTCAGTCCACTGAAACTGCCCTTTCTTCATGCAATCTGTGATTGGTGACACAATGGTACTGAAAATTTTCACGAACCGACGATAGAATGTCGCTAGTCCATGAAAACTTCGCACTTCGTGAATATTTGTAGGAACCGGCCATTCTCTGATTGCCTTCACCTTTTCCTCATCCACCCGAATGCCCGTGGATGTGACGACAAAACCCAGGAACAATAGACTATCAGTCATGAAGCTGCACTTTTTAAAATTGAGGTACAGTTTATTTTTAGTGAGCACTTGAAGGACCTTCTTGAGGTGTTCCATATGGGTGGTTTCGTCTTGACTGTATATCAAAATATCATCGAAGTAAACCATAACGAACCGCCCAATGAAAGGTTTTAGAACTTGGTTCATCATTCTCATAAATGTGCTAGGCGCATTCGAAAGAATGAAGTGCATGACCATCCATTCGTATAATCCTTCCTTGGTCGTAAAGGCTATTTTCCACTCATCACCCGACCGTATTTGAATCTGATGGTAGCCGCTCCTTAGGTCCAATTTAGAGAATATTTTTGCACTCTCTAGCATGTCCAGCATATCGTCCAACCGTGGTATAGGAAACCTATATTTTATGGTGATTTTGTTGACGACTCGGCTGTCGACACACATGCGCCAACTCCCATCTTTATTTGGAGTTAATAGAGCTGGTACAACACATGGACTCATGCTCTCTCGAATAAGACCCTTACGGATCAACTCCTCTACTTGTCCCTGCAGAATCTCGCACTCATTCGGACTCATTCGATAATGGGGACGATTCGGTAAACTGGACCCAGGGACAAAGTCGATATGGTGTTGGATATCCCGCATGGGGGGTAACCCATCGGGAAGGTCATCGGGCCAGATTTCTTTGAATTCATGTAGAAGGGGCCTTAGTATTTCAGGGATGTTGGTAGGCTCAAGTTCTTCCCCTTTTACAATTAATGCATAAGTCTGTCCTGTTTCCTTTGATTCTTCCACGAAGTCCCGTATGGTTAAGAGAAAACGTCCCTCCACTTTAGAAGTTTCAGGTGGTCCCTCTGGATCCATAGGGGCCAATATGGTCTTCCGGCCGTCCTTGACGAAGATATATATATTATCTCGCCCTTTATGAGTGGCATCACGGTCAGATTGCCAGGGCCGACCGAGTAGTATGTGACATGCTTCCATGTCGACCACATCGCATACTACTTCATCCTTATAATGTTTGCCAATTGAAAAGGATATGGTGCACCGTTCAGTTACCTTTGTTTCGCTCACCTTCTTGATCCAACCGATTGTATATGGAGAGGGATGACGCTCCGTTTTCAATTGTAATTTTTCCACCATGACCTTGGAAACGATGTTCTCGCTACTCCCACTATCAATGATCACATCGCAAACCTTTCGATTCACCGTACACCTAGTGCGGAAGATGTTATGCCGTGGATGCACTTCTTTTCTTGGTGCATATAATAGTCGCCTCACTACTAGCGACTCGCCGTGATCTTCCTGAATTCAACCTGAATCATCCTGCCTCGTCCTCGGTGGTATGCTCCTGTTCTTCAATATCTGGATCTTCATAAGCGTTATCAGCACTACCATCATTGATGGCGAGGTTTGCCACTTTTCGCTGGGGACAAGTATTTGATAGGTGGCCCGGTTGGCCACAACGATAGCAGTTATCGGGCCTTGGCCGAGCATAGGGGTTCGGGATTCTACTTGGACCAGCAGCAGTCGATACGCCCCTTTGGGGTCTAGCTTGCCCACTTCTCTGATCTTGGTTCTCAAACGTAGGAGGTTGAGTGCGTGCTCCTACGGGCTCCTTTCCCTTAGGCTGTGCAGTTCCCTGGGGCAGACCTGCCACAGGAATCCTTGCAGTAGGATAGGTCCGTGTGTTAGGACGTTCAAGTTGCACTTCTGCACGAGTAGCCAACTTGATCGCATCATTCATCGTCCAGACGGACTGCATCTGGACCCGATCCTGGATAGCCATACGCAATCCACCGTTGAATCGGGCGACTTGCGGCGATTCGTCTCGACCAAATCGTTACGCGCCGCCAGCGTAAAATTCTTCTGCGTATTCTCTCACCGACCGACTACCCCGCGACAATTTTGGTATTGTTGGAATAATACCGATCGTAATCGCTAGGAGGAATCGGGCACGTAGTAGCCGCTTCATCCGGCCAGTGCGGATTGGTGCTTTGGTCTGCCTGGTTCGCGCGAGTTGCGGTTGTTCCCACCAAGTCAAGCTCCTCCTTTCCACTGGTAGGCCACAAGCTTGAGCTTCTTTACTTCCGGGATGTCCTTATCGTCAAACAATCGCGCAACTTCAGAAAGCCAATCGAGGAAATCCTCAATGTGTAATTGGCCATTGAAGCTAGGAATATCAACCCTCATCTTGAATTCTCGATCCGTTCGATCTACTCGATCGCCGCCATGTCTGGGGTGTTGGAAGAGTATGTCGTCGATTTCCTCCTCACTGGAGCCCCCTTCCTCAGGAATGACCCTTGGATGCACTGTTGGTACTATCCTGCGATCAGGGCGATTAATTGGGGGTGGAGGATTGACACCAGGAACACGGAGTTGCCTTAGGTTTTCCGCCAAGAGATCCGCTATGCGGTCGATGGAAGCCTGCAGCCCTTGCATGGCTTGCTGATTCTCTCGTTGCGCTACTTCGAAAGCTGCCGCCGTTAAAGGTAAATTCCCTGGAGCACCGCCCATGGGATTGTTGCCCGACCCGTCGTTAGAAGCCATCAATCCGAGGAGAAACCTCGCTTTGATACCAAACTGACGCAGGGGAGGACGTGAGGTCGAGCACCGTCTTCCTCAAGAGGATAACTATTCCGAATCCACGGAACTTCTCTGGACTCCTCACAGAGACTTCTCGAATCCACGAGGAAAGAGAGCAGAAAATAGAAATAAATTCTAGTAAATTCGAAATTGATTAATGAATGAGTAAAAACGAGTTCACAACCCTTTAAATAGGGGTACCAAGCAATGGGAAAGAAATCAGAATCAAACTACAACTCAAACTCCTAGAATCCGCGACTTACTATAAATAGTAAACTTACTATTTATAGACGGTCGTGATGTCTACTAGTACGCAAGGTTTTCGGCCAAAAATAGTAAGTGTCCTATTTGGCTTCACCAAACCGTTCTCCTAATTATTCTAAGCTCTTTCCATGTTGGGCGCAACTCCTAAAGCCCGACGGATGAAGAGTTATAATCAAACTAAAACTTACTATTTATAGTAAAAACGAAAATAAAACAGGGAAACGACCGACAATCAAGGGGTTTTTCGCAATTCCGGGCTGCGCAACCCGGCGTAGCTGGGTTGGTTGGCTAAAGTAGCTCGTTCTACCCCAAAATCATATATTTTACGTCAGCTAACTCATTCCGGATTGCGAGATACGCCTGATTTAAGGTCCGATGGTCCGGATCACTTCTGTCGTCGACCGGGCCTTTCCGTTCATGTTTTCTAAGCATAGCCCATATCTTGCACATATGGAATCTTAACCATTGATCATGACTGTGAAGTGGGGCTAGCTTAAAATGGGATTTTCTAACATATGTCGGACCCAACATGTCCATATTATTTAATAGTTGTGCGGCCCATGACACCATCATAAGAAAAGTAAATACCATACAACAATCATTATTGTGTTTATGTATAAACATGGTACAAATATACACCAACACATACATCAAAGTGGGGCCACTTTTATTTATTTGTTTTATCCCACAGGGAGTCCACCTAACAAAGCTACCTGGGCGAGATGTGGGACCCACCCAACTATCCACAATGGGTAGTATGTGGGGCCCACATGGTTGTTCATTGTCTCAGCGTGGTGGGGCCCACATGGCTGCCCACATAACAGCATGGTGGAGCCCACACACTGGCCACCATGGACAGTGTGTGGCCCACATGGCTGCCCATGTGGTAGCATGTAGGAGCCCACACACTAACTCAAATGCGGGGTCCGGTCTAGCCTTAGGTTTGATTTTCAAAGTGTGGTCCATCTTAATGCATGTGGGTTCCGTTATAGTGCTGTATGATTTACACAGTCAGAACTATTAGGATTGCATAAAAAATAATTTAGACTAATAGAATATCTTGCTAGTGATGATGATGGTGATGATGTATGTGTGGTCCGCCGTGATTCATGATCCTCTCTCTCTCTCACTCTCTCTCAGCCCTTGGATTGTGAAGCACATGGAAAGGGGGGCATGTTCACCTATTAGGGATGGGAGGTGTAACCTCCCCCCTTGAAATGGATAATCCTATCCCTTAATCTCTCTCTTTTCAAATTCAATAGGAAGAGGGAGATGGGGTGATAATTGATTTGGCACATGTGCGGTGCATGTACATTGTACACATGCCACATGTATGTGCTTCATTAAGGTGTGGAGCACATGATCCAATGTTATAAATGCGACAAGTTCGTAATGCTGCATATAATGGTCAAATCATACATGAAAAAATAATGCATGATAATGCATTTTTTGTGAAAGTGCAGTGAAGGATGATTCAATGCCACGAGAGTATATCTATGATCATAATCATTCACCATTTACTCTAGCCACACTTATAACCTCGTGATCATCTTGACTGCATATCACATTACTAAAATTGTTAAGTAAACAAAGCCACACTCAAATCATGCAAAGGTACCCAATTGATGGCTAAAATATAATCAATATCTACCATAAACTTATAAAGTATATGATCTCAAATCAAATTATGACTAATCTCATACAATAAAGGATGATATTGGATGGATCAAGCGACTCAATGGTTATTTTCTCATGATCTAGAAGATCACCCATCATATACCATTTTTAATAGTCCATTTGAAAATCTAACTATTGTTTTTAAAATTAGATAGTTTAGATCAATGATCCATGGTGTGGAGTTATGATCGAACAAATGGATTGTCTTAGATTTAATTTGATCTGCCATCGACTCCGGGCATGGTAGATACTTAAAAACTATTTGAATGTTTTTTTCTCACTTATTTGGTTGCGTGAATTGTAAAATTCATTGATTCTCCATTGACTACGGGCATAGTGGATGCTTTAAATCCATTGCAATCATCGCAATAAGATGAACATTGCAGAAACTGAATTTCTGAAAGTTCAAAACTTGTCTCAACATTAATCACGCTTTAATCACTCCATTATCCAGTTGGATATATTAGGACTTCGATTCCAACTAAGTTAAACATACTTGAATCAAGTTAAGCTGCATTAAGATTGTCTACAAGTAGATACTTGGCGCTCGAACACTTTACTCCATAATCCACCTTCAGAATCTACAAATGCTAAATTTCCAGCATCGTATTAAGTTCCTAATTCTAAACCTTAATCAGCTCAGAAAATCACATACATATCAGTCCCTGTGGGTTTGACCTCGATTTCACCGAGTTATTACTGCTTCGCAACCTTTCACTTGAGGTGCAAGCGGAACACATCTCAAACCATCATTTTCTCAAAGATCTGATTCCTAAATTTATAGAAAAAAAGGCTCCAACAAGGTGCTTAACCAAGTAGTGAGCTGATGAGTGAAGGTTAGGCAATGTATTAATTACAAGCTACTGTCGACCTATTGTATGAGTGTAAGCGAACAATTCCTAATGTTATGGTCTTCCCTCAAAGCTCGCACACATGTGTAGATGAAAGGAAACTACAGTTACTAGTTAGGACTAAGTAAGTCCTACGTAAAGTGGGGACAGACAAAATTACTCCTAGATGCTAAGATATTCTACGTTAATGAGCAGTGGAGATGATAAGTGTCTAAGGGGACTGGATAAGCAGCGATGCACCGGAGTTAATTTGTTTGGATTTGACTTAGTATTTTGTGATTTGATTGATGATCTTCTTGTTATGCGATCTCCAGTGGCTTTTTGAGGATAACTGTTGCTACATGGCAGCATCATATACCACCAACTGTAAAGTGGAGGTTACCTTTAATCGTTCATGCTTTGCCTACATTGAATGTGTTATTATCAAGATAGTCAGTTATCAATTGTGCTTCAATGCTTACGTAGCCCTAACAATTCTCGTTCTTATTCATGGGTTACTTAAGTTGTACGACTCTTTGAAGTTTGGTCATTAATGAGATGTCCTTCGTATATTTAATGCATATCGTGAAGATTTCATACCTACCACGTAGCTGCATTTACATTGTAAAATCTGGCACTGTCAAATCTTCTCCAAAAAAACCCATATAACTTACATCTACCACAACTTCCTCTTAGTGGGGCACAGGCAATTCGTATCCCACTTTTAGGAAGTTCCTATTAATGAAGCTATGTGGGCCCATCGAGGTGTCTGTAAATAATCTACTTCATTCTTTAATTTTATAAGCTCCTAGTAAGACAAAGTCCAAACAGGATGCAAATATAAACCTTGGGTGGGCTATATGACATGAAACAATGGGAATGGAAACACCCATGATTGAAATCTTCCTATAACTTACCATGATGTTTATATGCCATTCAAACCATTTGTAATGTTATTATCACTGAGATGAACTTTAGACATAAATATTATCCCGATCCAAAACTTATGTTTCCAATGGTCGGTGTTCAATCCCTACTATATCGTGGGACATGGTCCACTTAAGTTAACTTGTAAAATTGACAGGAGCAATGGATTTTTCTATCCTAGATACCAAAATTAACAGGAGCAATGGATTATTCTATCCTATATACCAAAATTAACGGGAGCAATGGATTATTCTACCCTAAACACGATACAGTTGTATAACAATCTACACTGGACCACTTGAGACTCAAGGGTTGATTGAATTGTTAGTGTCCCCTTCTCCAAGATAGATAGATCGCAGAATGGGATTAGAGATCCAAATTCCTCTCGGCTACCAAAATCAAGCTTCATTCAGGTGATTAGTGAAAGGAAATGAAGTTAATCCTTCCAAATGAGTTCTTTTTGCCTCGTGACAATAGACGTGAGTTTACGGACTTAAGAACTTGTTCTTTCACTAATGCTTTAAGTCCAAAACAATTCTCGAATGAATGAATATACCTCAATCAAATTAAATAAGGAAAAATGTTACCAATTTCATTAGATATTGTGAAATAATATTTGTTATAATTGACAACTTAAAAGACAACCACATGTGTCACACCCGGGCTTTGGAAATCCGAGTTCACTTGACTCAGTCGTCGAGTCAATGGTGTGACTCGATGGGGAGGGGATAATATTATACAAACAATCATAATAATCATCACAAATAGTAAACTTAATTAATCATCATGCATATATCCAATCAAAAGTATCAATTATCTACTAGTTGATATCCAACACAAGTTCATACATCATTATTTAAAAGAAATAAATATAAAATGAAAAAAAATTTATTTTCATAGCAAATCTTCAGGAGTACGCCTCTCAAAGGCATCACTCCACACATGGGGACTCTAGTTCATTTCCATATTCTAGATGGTTTTCCAATCAATAGAATGGGCTAACAGCCCAACAAGTAGTTGTACGCATGATTCACAACATACGCATAATACAAGTGCATATACAAGAATATTAGTATGCCACATTAACACAAAAACACTTTCTTTAGTGAACAACCAAGGTCATATTTACACACAACGTCTAGCCTGCCAAAGCCCATCTGACCAAGATCTATACGAGCTCAACACGTGTAGGAGTTTAGTCACATCATGTGCGAAAGCTGGCTTAATGTATCTCATGTACCATGTGTAAATATATAGTATGGCAATGAGTGGTCCACTCTAGAGATGGTCAAACTCGTTCCTCAGCTTCGACCGTAGTCTAAGGAGGAGACCTTATTAGTACCAACTCGGGTTCCATTAGGAATCTGCCTAAAAATTTAAGGGATAACTCAATCTTCGAGTTGTCTGGCGTTCTCATAATGACATATTAAATACAAGGCAATTGCATACTTAAACAGATATTAACATATTATAAAAGTTAAGCAAAAATAAGCATGTAATGTTATGCAATGCATACGGAAAAATTCATCCGTGATAATGACTACTTACCCATAATGTCCATTCCTTATTCGATCATTTTGATCATTTCTTCATATATCTGATAACTGCGCTCGGGTTTACGATCCATATAAAGTTTCATTTTTTAGAATATAAACATAAAGTTAATTTCTTCCTTAGTGTCTATTTTCTTAAAATACTTACGAAAATAAGTAAGATCCTAACATTGTTACATTACTCCATTAAATCAGTCAATCAAGTTCCTAATTTCTTAGATCTGAGCCGTAGATAGTCCATTTACCATATTTCTAACCATAGATCAAAAGTATTAATATTTGTTAAGTTCGACTTAGGATCAAGATCTATCTTAAAGACAATTGGATGTTTAGATCCATCCGATCCAACCATTTATTTCTTTATTTTTCACGATTTTGATCTAATGGTCTTGATTGATCTTTGATTAAATGATCCGATCTGACATTAGATGAAGTAGATTTTTAATTTTCTTAAATCTGACCCCTTAATTAGTTTATTAAACATTTGATCAACAGTTGGATTGGACTCGATCATCGATTTAATAGTTTAGATCATTATTATGATCTTTCCCTTAATTTTTAACAATCTGGATATAGATTTATAAGGTCTTAAATCCATATTTACACTTAATAAATAAGATTTCTAAAAATATAGTTAATTTTATGTGGAGCTCATTTCACATTAAATGTCTATAATGAATTTTTCACTTAAAGAATTATAACACTATATATGATATGGGAAATACAAATAATTTAATATGATAGGCATGATCTTGTGGTGGTGCCTACTTAGATTTGATCAAAAACATCTAAGAGATATAGTATTAGAGCACTTAATAAATGATTTGGATCAGGACACATGCACATGTAATATGTGATAAACACATATAACATGTGATAAACACATGTTAAATGCATGTAACTCTTATATTAAGGGTGAGATGGGGGTGTAAACAATATGTACGTGCATGCCATGAAGATGTGGGTCTCATAAGTACAGTCTTTTTTATCTAAGCACATAATTAGATTGTTTATATCTTATACCCTCTTATAAAAATGCTTTATTGGTCAAAATGAATATAATTAATTATAAGAAAATCACAAGTGTTCGTATAGATGGCAGTGCACCAAAGATTGTATACATGTGTTCATGTGAAGTAGGGTGTATTAATCAAGTGTGTACATGCCACAATCGTGTGTGCCATACCAAAAGTTTGTATATCCAACCATTATATCAAAATGGAATTTTTATTACAAAGATCATGGGAAAAATAATTTCAATGTAAAAAAATAAGTGTATAATAGTATGAGTCATGCTCAAATGTACAGTTATAATACATTTGGATAATTCTTACGATTTTACATATGCTAAAATAATTTAAAACCATAGTATTGAAGATCTACTATAGTCATGAAATAAGAAGGTGGTATATTCTACTAAGATCCACAAAATATGGTAAAATTAACGGTTCATGAATTTTTAGCCTTAAAATCATTTTTTTATATCCTTGTTCAACTCATTATTTTTATATTGCATTGTTGATATTGTGTCAAAAAACATATTGAACAGTTGTCTATAGAAAGATCAAGTGGTCCAATGGAAAATTCTCAAGATCTTGATGATACATTTATTAAATGATAATCTTGACAGTATATTTGAAAATTAATCAGTTACTATTCAATTTGGATGGTTTGGATCGACGATTCATGTTTCGGATTTGTGATCCAATGGACGAATTATCACAGATCTTCGTTAAAATGGTTTAAATGACTCATTTGATGATCGGTTATGATTAAATAATCAGTAAGAACAAGTATACCCCCCCCCCCCCCAGTTGCTATTGTATTACAAAATGAATAAATAAAGTAAAAGGAATAAATACCTAATATGCCTATTAAAACAGACAAATCGAGGCAGGTGTGATTAACCAAATTAAAACATAGATGATCATGATGTACAACTTAAGGTTGTAGAATAACCATCTCTACTCCTAAAGTACTATAGTGGGAGTCCCTAGGCATTAGCTGTAAAGTAAGTTAAGTTATGTTAGGTAAAATAAAGGAAAGATAAATAGAAGATAAGCTAATGTGTTTGGCATAGGGCATTGAGCTCTTCTTTAATTGCTCCTTTTATAGATTCTCAGGGTGGTGAAAACCCTTACTAGGTTTTCTTTATTGCTTCTGAATCCTGTGTGCTCACGTCGCTAGCTTTTTAGGACTATCGGCTTGTATTGGAAAGAAAGAATCTCAATCCAATCCGGACTTGCTAGCTTCCTGAATCTTCTTACCATAGTTGATCATTCGTATAGATCTTCATGGCCTACTAAAGATTATGTCTGGAACTACAAGGATTTAAGCCACTGGATCAGGTTCCGAGAACCCCATGGGCTGATCCAGAAGCAACCCCTCTAAAAAATCGAGGTCGCCTACCTGCCGGATCCTACCACCTTGATGGTTCAGAGTGTTGGAAGAAATAGATGGATAGAATCCATCACATCAAGATCCCCCAAACCTTTGATTGGGGAATGGTTAAAGTAGATTTTGGATCTAGTTCTCACATTCTCTTAATTATGATTTAGGTATAGGGAGAAAGTTCTGTTTGGACCGATGTGTCTGTCTCTCCAAATTTCGGTCTAAGCCAAAGTTGAGTTCACTTGGACACTGGTCCGATCTTCGGATCTTCGGAATTTTCTGAAATGTTATAGTCTATCTGAACATCTCTAGAAAGATCTTTCATTTTGAAAGGAATGTGAGAGATAACGTCGCTGAGAAGATTATTGCTAAATTTGTGATAAGATCTGTTCTTCGACGTGTCTTTCGTACAAATGTGATGATTCGCTATCCAAAAGACATGCTTAGAATACATGTCGCTGAAGAAAACATGAGCAACAATACTACCGGGTGAGAATATGTCCTACACAAATTGCAGTCTCATGGTGTCATCACATGGTAGGCTTTGTTTGGTCCATGTGCCGAATGATTGTAAACACACCATCTAAATCGGTCCGCAAATATCATTGGTTCATAACCCAAACATTATACTGATAATATGATATTAAGTGTTGTTTTTGCATTTGGAATTTGGATCACTCACTTCTAGCCATCCATTTGGAAGCCATCAAATGCATGGATAGCGTTCTCAAACGTGTGATTTTAGAAAAATAACATGTCTGCAATGTTCTCCGCAATTTGAATGGTCTGAATAGTTGTGCATGATCACCACATGTAAGGAAGATGAGTCACCGTCATTTTAAAATGGTGGTAAACTATCATATAACCTACTACTTATGGCAACACTAGTGTGGACTGAAGCCGTCTAGGGTTATTCTTCAATCATCCATCCAAACCTTTCATTTTATGGGCCTCACCATTAATGACTATACCCAAGATAATCTTAAGGATTCGAACATCCTATCACTACCAATGACCAAAAAACCACAGTTGAAAGGTACCACTCGTATTCTAATATTAAAAGAGCCAAATGATCAATGTATTGGAATATTTCAATCAGAAGATTATTCTAGTATGAACTATCCATGGTCCACCTGATGAGCGGATCGGATCGTACTTAAAAAATGCTAGTACATGCATGAGGGTGCGTTTCTTGACTCGAGTTCGTGCCAATCTTTTTAATACAGGACGTCGGGAGAGAGAGAAAAGGAGGGCCGGGAATCGTCCATAACACCTGTATCACGCAGCGCTTAAAGCAACCCACCTCTGCGGAGCGGCTATGTAGAATGTGTGAAATCCAATCCATCCATCAGGGATAACTCTTATTTACACCGTACATACAAAATATAGTCCTGATAAAATCTCAGATGGACCATAACAACGGGAACAATGTAAAATTGCGCCTAAAATCTCTAAATTCACATGTTGTGGCTCTCTTTAGTTTCTTATCAGTCTAATTTTTGTAATGTCACTTCATCCTTGTGAGCCACATCTGATGAACGGATTTGATGAAAGATGAAGAGCATGGGGACCCACATATAATCCTATGGTTGAAATCCTTTCCCATTGTTCTCTTTGGTGTGGCCAACCTGACCAGTGGATCTGGCTGTTTTTTGGCAGAAGCTAGATAAAGCACCTGATGGACGGCCTGGATGTCGCACAGGCAATTTAGTGGGCTCTCATGTTCTTTTTTATCGTACAGACAGCGTAATAAAACAGGTGGCAGAGGATTGCAGTCCAGAAAAAGGGAGGTTAAAAGCCAAACAACACGCTTCAGATTGCCAGCGAAAGCTTTTGGCAGAACTTCACATGACAGGAAGCTAGGTGAGCCCATCATGATGCTTGTGAGAAATCCACCCGTCCATCCGTTTTTCCAATCATGTTAAGACGTGTACCTAAAAATGAGACGGATCCAAAACTCAAGTGGGCCGCAAGACAAGAAAAAGAAGATAAGGAAATGCTTATCTTGAAACCTGTCTGGGTCTACCATGATGTTTTCATTGCATTCACACATTTCATAAAGTGAACAAACTGAAAATACAAAAATATTAGCCAATCCAAAACTTTTATGGCCCACAAAATACGGATTGCCTGCAAACCCTTTGCAAGAAGTTCCTGTAACGTAGGGCCCACCATATTATTTGTGAGAAATCCACCCTCTGCATCCATTTTGCCAAGATCATGCTAGAAGATGAGCCCAAAAATGAAGCAGCTCCAAAACTCAAGTGGACTGCAAGGAAATCCACCCTCTCCATCCATTTTGCCAAGATCATGCTAGAAGATGAGCCCAAAAATGAAGCAGCTCCAAAACTCAAGTGGACTGCAAGGTATGAAAGAAAAAAAAAGATCATGCTAGTATAAGATGAGCCCTAAAATGAAGCAGTTCCAAAACTCAGGTGGACTGCAAGGTATGAAAGAAAAAAGAAAAAGAAAATTAAAAAAAAAAAAAAAAAAAGATCATGCTAGAAGATGAGCCCAAAAATGAAGCAGTTCCAAAACTCAAGTGGACTGCAAAGTATGAAAGAAAAAAAAAAAAAAAAAAAAAAGATCATGCTAGAAGATGAGCCCAAAAATGAAGCAGTTCCAAAACTCAAGTGGACTGCAAGGTATGAAATTTTATTTTTATTTTTTTTAAATTAAAAAAAAAAAAAAAAAAAGATAAGGAAATGTTTACCGTTGAAACCTCATTAGGGTCCACCATGATGTTTATATGCTATTCAAACCGTTCATAAGGTCATTCCTGCTAGGATGAACTGTGATGTGAAACTTAAGTTTTAAATCTAGTTTATATTTTGGCTCATTTCCTAACATGATCGGGTAAAACAGATGCATAATGTGGATGTCTCACAAACCTTAAAGTGGGGCCATCTAGCGTCTGAGTACAAGATATTCCAAGGAGAGTGGAACTTATGCTAACAGGACTTGAGCATACATGGGAAGAACTTGCATCAGATCCACTTTGTTGGTATCCTATAAATTGGTCCAAATTCAAGAGATAAGCGGGCCACACCATTAGGAACATGGTAAAATTATGCCTAAAACCTCTAAAGGTACATGATGTGGGCCACTCGAGTGTTGAAATGCCATGATTTTCACGAAAAGTACCTTCATCCTTGTGAGGGGCCGATGAACAATTCAAAAGATTAGATCAATCATATAAACCATGGTAGACCCACACATAATTTAGACTATTTTACATATGGGCGTTCTTATCTCAAATATTTCCCTTGGTGTAGCCCACTCGAGGCCTGACTCAGCCTGATTTTCAAACAGAGTACAAACCTAGGGTGGCATGCCCAATAGACAGTGGAACTCATTAACATAATTTTATTTTTATTTTTTATTTTTTACCCACACACTCAGGCTATAGTAGAATTTCACCACCTATGGGTACTTGAACCCTTTACCAGGTCTCATGAAAGGGTTAAGCCAGCAACATACGCTAAAAAGTCATGCATCCCTGTCTCATGAAAGGGTTAAAATTGCATCATTGAATCTCATATTGTCTTGACTAATGTCTTAGGTACCTGATGACATGCTTACATTTTTGCACAAGACAACGTGGGATTAGCTAGGATTAGATGGCATGAAACTGCTTCTGGTCCAATATAAATTCCATCCTACATTTGGAAAGGATGGAAAAGATTAGATTAATCCAAGTACCGTATGATCCGGTCCCAACAAAAGGTATAGTGGGACATCGAGGGGATTTCAAAATTTAGTATATCTGCGGGTTCCACATTAATTAATGCATATATTTTATCTATGTTATCCAACCTAATGTGCCCCTGTACATGCCGTAATTGAGTTGCATATACACACAAGTTACTAATATCAGTTGTGAAATCTAATCCATTAATACAAATTTCATGGTCCACCAAAAGCAGGTTTCACTTAATATTGTGTTTTTGCAAAAAGGAAAATTTAATTGCAAACATAGAATTGGAGAGCTATAGTATTTCCTAATACAATCATAATTCCAACTAATACCATTTAATGAAGCATTCCAAAGAGGCCCTAGCAAATGCAACACAACATTCTACATGCATTTTTTCAAATATGCAATTTAACCTTGAATCAAGGTGCTATTGGTGTGACTGGTCCATATCACCGGCCACTGATGCAGTTACTAGTGTTACAAAATGATAGTATCCCGACCTAATAATGTGCTAGTACACTAGATTCTCCCACAACTGAAACACTAGCTTACCAGGTCTAACTAGAATATCGATGGTCCAAAAGGGTCCTAAATGGGACTATCCTAGCCCTTCACATTTAATCAAATGGGAAAATATTGGATGGCTCTATTCTGGGACACTGATTGCTTACAGCTTATGGAGTAGACTCATTTGGATGAGGATGATGTATATGTCTTATCCACACCATCCATCCATTTTAGTAGCACATTTAGGGTACGAGACCATTATTGAAGCACATGCAAAGCTCAAGTGGACTACACCATAGGAAATAAGGGAAATTGAGGGCTATAGAAGTTTTGGATCAAGTTAATATTTGTATTTTACTTTCACCCATGTCTTTGTGACCTCATGAGCATACTCGATGATAACTAAACATCATGGTGGGCCCATGGAAGGTTTCAATGGTGGACACCAGGATCCCCACTATTTCCTATGTTATGGTCCACGTGAGCTTTGGATGTGTTTCAATTTTTGGCCAACGCCATAAAATGAGTTGATAAAATAAATAAGAGTGTAGATGAAATAAGAGGATTTGAGGGCCACATATGTTTTGGATCAAGCTAATATCTGTATTTTCCTTTTACTCACGTCTTTGTGATGTTATGAGCTTGTTGGATGACAAACTAAACATCATTGTGGGCCCTAGGAAGGTTCCAATGGTAGATGTCATTATCCCCACTTTTTTCTTGTGCTGTGGTCCACATGAGCTTTGGATATGCTTCAATTTTGGGTTGATGCCATAAAATGAGCTGATACAATAAAAAGGAGCCCAGATTAATTGAGGGTAACAGGAGTTTTGGATCAAGCTGATATTTGTATTTTCTCTTCATTCATGTCTTTGTGACCTCATGAGCATGTTGGATACCATCTAAATATCACTTTGTGCCGTAGGAAGGTTCCAATGGTAGATGTCATTATCCCCATTGTTTCCCATGGTGTGTTCGACTTGAGCTCTAGATATGCTTCAATTTTGGATTGATTGCATAAAATGAGCTGATAAAATGAATTGACGGCATGGATAAGACACATTCAAAATGGTAGACCCAATAGAGTTTACTCGGCACACAGCCCATGCTCCTATTACTATGCCGTGGGCTGTTGTACAAACTAACAGCCGGAGGATACCATACATAAAGAATGCTAATTGCGTGAACTGGCAATGCATGAGAAATGGGTCATGTTTTTACGATTGCAGTGGCTCAAGAAAGCATTCTAATTTTAGTTTCCAATAGCCTACATACATCTACAAGATGGATGAGAGGCCATGCAAGCAAGTGTAGGTAAAAACAAACGAGAGGGGTGGCATGCCACGCTTTTTTCCTCGCTCTCTCAGCCAGGGCTATCGATGGGTACTCAAATTTGTGGGTACCGTTTGGACCCTACCTAATTTAAATAGGTTCGGTTCCCCTGCCGGACCAATAAGAGATCATAATTGGGTATGGGTCTTGCCTTTCGAACCCACTTGAAAATTGGGTCCACTTGGATTCAAGTTGGTTCCATCAATTTCCACCTAAGTTAAAATGAGGTTCAGTTTAGTTAGTTTTAATAGCAAAACTATAGAAATAGGTAAAAGGTTCCAGGACGTCGAGCTCCATGGGCTCCATTGTGATATGTGTTGGACATCCACACCATGCATCTAGTAGTCCTCTATAGGTTATGGGATGTTCAAAAAATCAGTTGTGTTTGGAATTCAGAGGGACCACACAATCTGTAAAATCATACCTGAAGCACTTGATGGAGCCACCTGAGCGTTCGAATGGCCTAAAATTTGGTGTGATCCTCCATCCTAAAGGGTCACACATAATGGATGGATTGGATTTCTAAACCATATCCCAATAGGCCCTAAAAATAATCAAGCAGATTCCGATGGGTGACATACATGCTCAAAAGTTCTCCATGATATGGCCGACCAAAGTTAGAAATTGGCCTCATTTTTAAACCCATGGCCCTCAATGAAAGGGTGCATCTAATTATGGTGTAGATGTCGGATTCTCGTTGCATTGGCCCGCAAAACTCGACATCAAGGAAGATCCCATTCCCCTTGAGGTCTTGAGACTCCCTTTACAAACCATGCATGTGTCAAGGTGAGAAATGTCATGTCAAAGTGAGACATGTACGTGGGATGTAACCTATCAAGGGCGGAAGCAGCCAATTGCGCCGTGTGACGGGCATCAACCACCTTACATCCTATCCATCCATTTTATGAAATCATTGTAAGGCACGAGTTTAAAAAAAATTAAGCAGATCAAAAGCTTAAGTAAACTACACCACAAAAGCAATGGGGATTGAATGCTGACCATTGAAATTTTCTTACTAAGGATAGAAGTTTTGGATCAAGCTGACACTTGTGTTTTTCATTAAACACCGGTTGAATGGCAAATAAATATCACGGTGGGCTCTAGGAAGGCTTCAATGGTGAGCGTCATTGTCCCACTACTTTCTATGGTGTGTTCCACTTGAGTTTTGGATCTGCCTCTTTTTTGGGTTCAAGTCCTAAAATGATCTTGCAAAATAAATGGATGGTACGGATATAACACTTACATCATGTTGGGACCCACAGTACTTGGCACTGTCAACACACCACTGAAGCCGGTGAGATGTAGCACACCACACAATCTGCCTCCATCCATTGCCTAGCCTACAATGCAAATGCTCCTATTTTCATGCCCAGATAAAAACCCAAGGACTTGTTTGGATTCAGTGAAATAGTGGAAAAGAAATAAGGTTTTTAAGAAGCTTTTCATTGTTTGTAAACACCGAAATCTAAGTGGAAGGAAGGGAAATTTAATTTCCCATACATCCAACTTTCCTTCAAAATTGCATTTTTATTTTCTTACCCACAGACAGCCGTGAGAAAGGACAGTTCCTTTCTTACATTTTCTCTACAGCTCCGCTTTACCCAAGATAGCCCACCTTGACTTATGTATCCTATATCCACACCGTCCATTTATTTTTACAAATCATTTTAGTGCACCAACCTAAAAATGAAGCAGATCCAAATCTCAAGTGAACAATTCTATAAGAAACAGTGGTGATTGAACGCCCCACCATTGAAAACTTCCTAGGACCCATTGTAATATTTTTGTAATGTATTTTTCATCTAAACTATGATAATGTCACACAATCTTATATATATATATATATATATTACCATAATCCAAAACTTTTTATAACCCACAAAAAGTTTTCAATGATCGATCACCATTGTTTCCTATGGTATAGTCCACTTAATATTTGGATCAATTTCATGTTTCGCATCATGCCCTAAAATGATCTTAAAAAACATATGGATGGCATGGACATGGAATAACATCAAGGTGGCCCCACAGTAAAGGTCGCACCATGAGGCCATTGCCATAACTAATCCGCTCCCAGTTTGATGGGAATTAGATTCGTGACTCCTCCGTACCCACGTGGCGCAAGTCTGCTAGAAAGGCTATGTGAGCCATCATGATGTATGCGTTTTATTCATGTCATTCATCCATTTTTCCAGCTCATTTTAGGGCATGAGCTAAAATGAGCTGGAAAAATGAAGTAGACCAAATCTCAAGTGAACCACACCATAGTAAACAATGGTGATTGAATGCATGCCCACCATTAAAAACTTCTTTAGGGCCACAAAAGTTTGGATTAAGTTGATATGTGTGTTTTCCCCTCGTGAAGGTCTGTGTGACCCAATCAATAAATTGGATGACAACTAAACATTCTGGTGGGCCGTAGAAAGTTTTTAATGGTGAGCATTGTAGACACCCCACCTCAAGCTGATAAGCTGATAGAATTTGAACGGATGGATGGACAATTACACCCTGATCCTAAACCCTAACAATAGAAGCCTAAACCCTGGGAAATCTAGTCCTAAACCCTAAAGTCAATCCAGTCAACCCAGTTAGCCCAATCCTAAACCCTGGAACCTTAAGTCAACTCGGTGAGTCACCTCACCCGGTCAACTCACTCGGTCAGCCTACCCAAACCCATAACCTAGTTAACTCACCTATTCAAGCCTAAAATCAAGTCCGAACCCAAGCCCAAAACCAAGCCCAATCCTAAACCCTAGGAAATCCAGTCCTAAACCCTAAACTCAGCCTAGAAAACCTAGTCAACCCGGTCACCCCAATCCTAAACCTTAGGAACCCAAAACCCTAGAACCCTAAGTCAACTCAACGAGTCACCTCCCCGATCAGCCTACCCAAACTCATAACCCAGTCAACTCACCTAGTCAAGCCTAAAACCAAGCTCAATTGTAAGACCCGTATCCTAGTTCGTACTGTTCCGTCGACTCCCGCGATTCTTCCCGGCGAATTCCGACAACCTGCGACGTATAATCGACATTTGCGCACGACCCTAAGTCGTATCCTGTAGAATTGAGTCAGCTTCATCGGCGACTTGTACCATTGCGACCGCACTGTCGTCATGGTTTCAACGCCGCGTCTTATGCACCGATCCGATACCTTGACCAGAAGATGCGGGCCGGCGTTTATTTCAAAGAAACACCGCACGTTTACAATCCCAAGAGAATCTCTACAACATGTCCCATCAATCAATCACCTCATGTCAAGTACACACACCCATGCTTTCTTTCTCCACAAGTCAAGCAACCACTAAGTCAACTCTCTCACCCTCTCTCTTATACACCCATACATGTCAAGTACACCATCACCTCACCCATCACTCACATCTATTACTCTCTCTCCTTACAACCCTCTCTCTCCCTCTCTTTCTCAACACACAATTCCAAGCACCAAAAATGTGGATGTTCATGCATTCCTAAGTGAGAGAAATGAGTGTGTTAAGAGTGGCCCATTCCCATCACAAGATCCATCATCCTAGCCATTCAAACCTCATCACCCTCCATCAAAGTGAGATACAAGGAGAACGGCTCTCCAACGAACCAAGAAGATCGAATGGTGGGTGCTTATTAGGCTAGATCTTTCCATGTTTTGATGATGGGCCAAGTGAGGCCTACCGATTGATGGTATGGATCTCACTTGGGACCCTAGATGTGGCCGATGGCCCACCTTGATTTTATTATCATTCCATGAGAGGGTCATTCTCTATGGACCCCATCATGATGTTTACTTTCTAGCTTGAATAGAGGTCATCTATATCGTCCATTTTAGTGGAGAAGGAATTTTCACCGTTGAATTTTGATTTAATGGGCCCACATGTATCGAGACCCACTTGATGTATGGTTGGATGCTTGAAACGGAGGGCCCATAGTGTCGGGGTCCCTCCATCATCACATGTCTCTCTTTCTCTCTCTCTCTCCCTCTCTATTTTTCATTTATTTTTATGTGTGATGATATGGTTGTGTAGCCCACTTGGATGGACCCCATTTGATGTATGTATTACCACACCATCCAACCCTTTCTTGTGGTGGCCCATGTCCCTAGGTGGGGCCCACCTTAAATGAACGTGTAGGGCCAAACTGTCTAGCGTCCAGGGACGCTGGACTTAAAAAGGAAACAATATATATATATATATATATATATATATATATTAGCCTTGGTTTAAGGCTATTTGGGTGGGCCACTGGTATAGGCCCTACCTTGATGTATAAGTCCAATCCACGCCGCCCATCCCTTTCCTCCGCCCGTTTTTGGGATTAAGCCGAAAAATGAAGTCCATCCGACCTTCTAGTGGACCATAATACATAAAACGGTGGTTTCTACCATTGAAAAATCATCCTGCCGTTTCTATACACCGAAAAATATCAGATATTGGGCTTGTTTGGCTTGTCTCGAGCTATGGGAACCAGTGGGCAGGGTGGATTCGCTTGATGTCGACTCCACATGTGAAAAACCTCAGAAAAACCGATTTCAAAGAAAAAAAATAACATGCAGCAGGCAGCGCCTGCGTCATACGGGCGGGCAGACGGCAGTGACCCACGGCCCCTGCCGTGGGCCCCACCATGATGTGTGTTTAGTATCCAAACCGTCCATTCGGTGGGCCCCTCCTTAAAGTGAGCCCCCTCCAAAGATCAGACCAATCTAAGTCTCAGATGGCCCACATCATGGGAAACAATGGGATTGAACGTCTGCCCTTAAAACCCTTTTGGGTGCCACGGAAGTTTTGGATGATTATGAAATTTGTTTTTCCTATTCAATCAGGGTCCGTGTGACCTTATTAACGGGTTAGATTGCATATAAACATAATGGTGGACCCCACGTGGGACCCACAGTGATGTATGTGTTTCATTCACACCGTCTACTGTCCGTGGACGGTGGAACCCACCATGATTTATGTGTTCTATCCGCACCATCCACACTGGACGGTGGGACCCACCCCCACGTGTGGGACAGTGTGTGTGTGTGTGTGTGTGTGTGTGTGTAATATTATATTATACATAATATTGTATACATATACTATGTATAGATTATATATTATATTATATATAATATACATGATGGTGGGCCTTCATGTGGAACCTCCACCATGATGCATGTGTTGCATCCAAACCGTCCAACCATGTGGGAAGGCTCATTTAAGGCTTGAGTTCAAAAATAAGACAGATCTATGATCACGTGGACCACACTATAGAAGCAGTGTTGGATTGAATGTCCATCATTAAAAACCTTTGGATTACAAGGTTGGACAAATATGATATTTGCTTTTTCTGTAAATCCAAGTCCTTATGACCTAATGAATAGATTGGACAGGAAATAAATGTTATGGTGGGCATTGGTAATTTTAATGGTGGAAGTCATCATCACCATTTATATTTGGGTGTGGCCCATTTGATATGCATGGGCCTAATTGGTGTGGCCCATTTGATATGCATGGGGCCCAATTGGTGTGGCTCATTTGATATACATATGAGACCCATTGTGATGTATTAGGGCCCATGGGTTGAGGCCCATGGTGATGTATTTGGAGCCTATGCATTAAGGCCCATTGTGATGTATTAGGGCCCATGGGTTGAGGCCCATGATGATGTATTTGGAGCCTATGGGTTAAGGCCCATTGTGATGTATTAGGGCCCATGGGTTGAGGCCCATTGTGATATATTAGGGCCCATGGGTTGAGGCCCATTTGATGTATTTGGGGCCCATGGGTTGAGGCCCATTGTGATGTATTCAAGGCTCGTTATTGAGGCCCATTGTGATGTATTCAAGGCCCATGGGATATGGCCCATTGCAATGTACATAAGACCCATTGGTGTGGCCCATTTGATATGCATATGGCCATGTGATGAGGCCCACATTGATGTACTTATGGTCGTCCGTTGAGGCCCACCTTGATATATATAAGGCCCATTTGAGGAGGCCCATCTTGGTGTAGTTATGGCCCATCCATTTAGGCCCACCTTGATATACATGAGGCCCATGCTGTGAGGCCCATTTGATATATTGGAGGCCCATGGGTCGAGGCCCAATGGGATGTACATAAGGCCTATTGAATATGATTCCACCATGGTCTATGTAATGACATTTAGGGCGGGTCATGCCTTGGGAGCAATGTTGGTTTGACGTCCATATTGTAAGAATAATGTTGATTAAATGTCCGCATTATTACTCTCTCTAGGGCCCATTGTGTCACGCCCCAAACCCGGAAATCGGATTCACAGGAATCCCAATCGCCGAATCCGATGCCGACAGCCTCCGTAGTACCCCATTCTCGGCTCTTAGTGTCCAAACGTTAGATTTCCGATCCTGGGATCCTACAAGGAGAATTTTTCCAACGTACATTTAACTCATAATAAGCATAACCATAAGATTACCCAATTCACAAAGGCAACATTATCATCACATATCCACTAATATAATCATTTGAGTACAATACTAAAAGGAAATACACAAATCGAAAATCAAGCTTCAGAAGGTCGCTGCACGCTCCAAGCTCAACACTGCTGCAACCTAACATCACCTGCACGCATCTATCGTGCATAAGCTTATAGAAAGCTTAGAGGGTGATGTAAGTGTGTGCATAAGGTAAGTACCAAGTAAGCAATATCAGAGTAATCAGAGTAAGCGGAAATACTGATAAACCCATAATCACACAATATCAGAAACACTAGCAAGATCATAAATCATACGAAATCAGAGAAATACGAAAACATACTGATAGGCCCATAAATACCATCAGTCTTATCCAGGCTATGCAGAAATATAATAAAAACAATATCATATACTGATGAAGCAATGTAAATCAACTATGCAATGCGGAGACAACAAGCTAAATATCAGATGCCGCTGATGCAATGCAATATACAAATCCTGATGAGTCCACGAATACCGTCAGTTGTATCTAGGTCATATAAATGCATAAACATAGTAACCCAAAATGCCATATGCATCGGATGTAATGCGCTATGTGGTGCGAATGGAATGACTATGCTGGAGTGTGAAGTCGGGATGATAGTACGTAGTATCGCAGGTCACGGGGTCCATCACAAGGGACTTCTATCCAAACCAGTCCCATACCTAAATTTGGATAGTCAGACTCAATGTGGTAAACTCCTGATCTCAGGTTAGTCGCGCGCCCAACCGAAATCCTAGTCATGCGAATGTCCACGTAACAAATAGTTGCGCACCACCAGCCCGAGTGGATAGTGAATGAATGAATGAATGAGTATGCAACGCCTACTCAATAAGTCCACATATCAGTACGGTTCCTCTCTGGGAAATCACCGGGGTCTATTACACTCCAAACCAGATTGCCGCCCCATCGCGCGCAACAAGGTGAGTGGAAGAGACCTCACTATCCGCCTGCCAATATCGGGCCCGGCTCATCGATAGCAGACCCATTCCTCGAGCTGGTCAGACTCAGCCTAGCATTGCCCCCTCCTCTCGGGCAGGTAAGGCCGTACCCCCTTCCAACCGACCACGACACAGTGGGAGACGCGGCCTAACAGTATACGGCCCTCATGCGCTCATGCATCCACTCGGTCTAGACGTTGGAGCAACCTCTGGAACCAAGAGGGTTTAGGGACTTTCACCCAGGGATATCTATAGCACCCCATGTAGAACAGATTTCCGGTGTCCCGTCTAGCCATCCACGAAATACCTGTGGAGGCTACGACCCTGATGTCGCTAGGGCGTATAATAATCACAACACACAATGCAAGATGCATGAGTCATACAATCCAGTCATGCATCAATCCTGCGCATACCGTGTACTCATATGAGACAATCTATGCCTATCAGGGAGTCTCATAACAACATGTCCAATGACATATGCAATGATCAACCACATCTCATAACAAACATGCGGATGATGCGTAAGGGCATGTATTGTGATGCTATGCTGTCACATACTCATAATCGGCATCAATAACTGGCACCGACAATCGGAATCAATCGATAATCAAAATCGGCAAATCGGCACTGATAGTCTGGGTCGATAATCGGCACCGATAATCAGGGTCGATAATCAGTGTCGACTTCGATAATCGGCACCGATAATCAATAGATAAACAAAGCGGGGTCCATAGATGATCAGCCGATCAACCATAGTATAAAGATCGGCACCGAGCCGTAGTTATATCAAATCCGATAGCACAGAGTCATCCGTCTACGGCGAATGGGGCCCCCTTATTTGGGTTAACCTATGAAGAGGATGGGCCTAACAAGGCCTAAGGGAAGGTCACAATGTGGACATTAAACCGTCATTGCCCAACAATGTAGCCATCTAACCAACATTGCTCCTAAGGAGTGGTCCACATAAGGGATTCATACACAACGTAGCGGCCACACATACATCACCTTGGGCCTCATTCATGGGCCTCACATACATCGCATTGGGTTTCATGCCAGGGGTTTCAAGTGTATCACAATGGGCCACGCCCACGGGCCTCAAATATATCACAATGGGCCTCGCCCCTGGGCCTTAAATACCTTAGGTGGGCCGCATCAATGAGCCTCATATACATAACAGGTGGGCCCTGCTCATGGGCCTCATACACACCAAGTGACCTACATCAATGGGCCGCGCCAATGGGCTTCTCATGAGCTTGGATCACATCTAAAATTATTTTAATAGTTGAAAGAGTAACATGTGTATCATTGTACATTATCATCCCATGGGGCACACGGCCCACTAATGATGATCAGCACTGTCCAAAGATTGTCCTGCACCGTCCAACACAATCTGGATGGTGTGGATATAACATATATATATCCTGTGGGCCTCACTGATCTAGACAGATGGGCGGAATGAATATACAATAAGTACATCAAGGTGTGGCCATAGAACTTGCTGACATCCTGCATTGGGACCCATTGCCGGACGGTTTGGATTCAAATACATCTAGGTGGTCCACAGAACTTGCTGACGTCAGTCCAGCAGCTACCTGCTGCTGGATGGACGGTCTTGATAAAAACACATATGTGGTGTGGGTTCCACCCAACGTATGAAGCTGGTTGGCCTAGATCACCACTGTCCCACCCACTGGACGGTGGGATAAAACTCATACATCATATCTGGCCACACGTACAGGCACCACACGTACCAAGCAGGAACGCCCAGCCAATCCTCTTCTCATTAGGTGGGTCCCACGTGGAGCCCACCATGATATAATATAAAATTGTATATATTACAAATATAATATGAAATTATATATTATAATATATACTAAGTAGGCATATATATAAAAAAAAAAAAAAAACAAACTGTCTGTAATATATACATCAGTGGCTCCACATAGCTGCTGACGTCTTCTCAACATCGTAGCCACACCGCTGGGGCCCACCGTCCAGATGATGGACGGCTGGGATACAACATATACATCAAGACCGTGGGGTCCACGTCCCAAACGGACGGACAGTGTAGATTTAAACCCCTGCAATAAGGGGTCCCACCCCACACGTGTCACACGTGTGGGTGGATCCCATCTACGAGAAAATGGATGAACGGTATGTATACAATACATACATCAGGGTGGCCCTATGGCCCTTGCTGCGTCAAGTCAGCAGCCTGCTGACCGTCCAATCAATGGACGGCCCAGATGTGGCATACAGGTATGAGGTGGGTCCCACCCGCCACACGTATCACACGTGTGGGTGGGCTACGTCCAGAACAAATGGACGGACAGTTCTGGTACAACACATACATCGTGGTGGGGCCACCTAACTTACTGACGTCAGGGACTTACTGACGTGCAATACAGCAGCTTTGTAGCTGCGCAGTACGCCAGCCATTCTACGTCCACTATCCAGCAACTGGACCGAGTGGATGCAACACATCATACAAGGTGGGCCCCACACGTCGCCATGGTGTGGTCCACGTCCAAATGGATGGACGGCTCAGGATATAATACATCAAATGGTGGGTACCCACCGTCCAGACCTACTGGACGGTGCAGGCATGGCCCGTTCATCATGGTTGGCCCCACAAAGCTTCCAGTCGCCAAGGGACAACAACAGTTGGTGGAGGAACTCCAGTCAACCCTCTTCCAATGTCCATTTGGACGGTGTGGATCAACAGACATCAAGGTGGGCCATCAAAAGAAGAAGAGTGAGAGAGACGCGTGATGAGGGACCCCGCTACTATGGGTCCCTCTAGTTTACAACACATACATCGCATGGATCCCATCACAAGTGGGCCCTCAAATAATCAAAAATTAAATCATAAATCACCCACCTTAGGATCTTCTTCTTCATTCTTCCACCAACGCGTTGTAAAGCTTCAAGGGAACAAGATTTAACGGTTGAGATCGATTTTAGAGGTCGGGATTGGGTGATAGGAAGGTGGGCCACACTACTCTCTCCCATGGAAGCCATGGACGTGAGTTGCTCCCATGGAGCTTGGGAGAGATGAGAGAGAGAGAGGGAGAGATGATGGGAGAGAAGTAATGGTGAGTGATGTAAGTAGGTACTTTCTTGTAAGAAAATATTGACTTTTGGGGAGGGTGGTTGTACTTGGGGATGAGTGTGAGTGATGGTGAGTGATGGGAGTGTACTTGACATTTGATGTGATGGATTCTCTTAGGATTTGCAACGTGCGGCGTTTTCCTCGGACTGAACGTGGGCCCACATCTCCTGGCCCGGGTATCGCCTCGGCGCGCGAGACACGGCATCGGAATCGCGACGACGGCGCGGTCACACTGGTACAAGTCTCGAGTTGAGCCGACTTTAATATACGGGACATAACTCAGGATCGCGCGCAAACGCCGATTATAGGTCGCGGGTCACCGAAATTCGACCGGGAGTACCGCGGAAGCCTACAGAACGGTACGGTCTAAAATACGGGTCTTACACATTGATAGGCCTATACTTATTGTGTGTAGGCCATCTAGGCCCATCTGCATTGTAAGGATAATTCATTACTTTATAACCTGCTCAGTATAATTCCATGACTTATGCCATACGCATTATATGTATGCTTGATATGAGTAGTGACTTATCATTGCATACGCCATTGGGCAGACTATTTACGGGACTTCTTATGAGACGGAGTGCCCACATTATCGCGCCTTATGCGCAGGATTGCTGCATGACTGGATAACATGACTCATGCATCTCGCATATATGTGACCTGATCATTGTACGCCCTAACGACATCAGGGTCGTGGCCTCCACAGGCAAATCGTGGATGGCTAGATGAGACACCGAAAATATTTGGTTCTAGCACTATGGGCACTTAGAATGTCCTTGTGTGAAAATCTCAGAACCTCCGAGGCCAAGAGAAACCCCAACATCTAGACCGACTAGAACATGAGCGCCCGAGTGTCGAATACCAGTAGGCCGCGTCTCCCACTATGTCATGGTCGGTTACGAGGGGGTGTGGCCTTATCCGCCCGAGTGAGGAGGCTATAAGCTAGGCTGAGTATGACCAGCTCGTAAATAGGTCCGCTATCGACGAGCCGGGTAGGTACTGGCAGACTACTGGTCAGGCGGATAGTGACGTCTATTCCGCTCACTGGGCTGTGCAGCTAGGGATGAGGCAATCGGTGTGGAGTGTAATAGACCCCGGTGATTTCCCCAAAGAGCAACCGTCGGATATGTGGACTTATTGAGCAGGAATTGCATATCCATTCATTCATTCATTCACTATCCACTCGGGCTGGTGGTGCGTAACTATTTATTACGTGTACCATCGCATGACCAGGATTTCGGTTAGGCGCGTGACTAACCTGAGATCAGGAGTTTACCACATTGTGTCTGACTATCCAAATTTAGGTATGGGACTGATTTGGATAAAAGTCCCTTGTGATGGACCCCATAGCCTATGATACTTCGTACTATCATCCCGACTTTACATTTTAGCATGGTCATTTCATTTGCACCGCATATCACATTGCATCCATAGTACTTAGCATTTTGGGTTATTATGATTTTGCACTTATATGGCTTAAATGAGGTTGATGGTATTCGTGGCTCGTCAAGATTTGTATATTGCATTACATCCCCAATATCTATTATTGTCTTATTATGATTTGCATTGCATAACCTTGGCACAATTGATAGCACTCATGGACTTACCAGTATATTTCCGCATACTCTAATATCGTATGATTCATGATCTTGTCAGTATTTATGCTTATTCCAATGATGTATGATTTATGGGCTTTATGGTATACTTGGCACTTATCTTGTGCACACACTTTCACCACCCTCTTAACTTTCTATAAGCTTATGCACGATAGATGCTTGCAGGTGGCGTTAGGTTGCAGTAACGTTGAGCTTGGAGCGTGTAGCTGTCTTCTGGAGCTTTGATATATGTATTTCCCTTTCAGCATTGTATTCAATTGATTATATTAGTGGATATGTGATGATGATGTTGCCTTTATGATTTGGGTATACTTGTGGTTATGCTTCTTATGAAACAAATATACATTGAAAAATCCTCCTTGTAGGATTCCAGGATCGAAACCTGCCGTATGTACGCTGGGGGTACTACGGAGGCTGTCGGCATCGGGTTCGGCAATCGGGATTCCTGTAAATCCGATTTTCGAGTTTGGGGCGTGACATCAATCGAAGAAATGGTCAAAACCTCAAAGCACCAATCCTCATAGCAGAGTCTCCACACGCTTGAAAGATGCTGCTTACCAGAGCAGGGAATCTAAGTGGGGACCGGCGGCAACCAAGTTGCCGCCAGCCACGTGCCCCCTCTTTTAGGCAGCATCCCTCAAGCATGTAGGTTGTTCCTTTTTCTAACATTAAGTGTGTGGTTGAGGTGTATTTACTCCGATGCCCATCTCCTTATCCAAAATCATCATTTTACCAATTCGTTCAACCCGTGAGATGATGCGACATGGTAATCTCCAATCTCATCTATTCAACTATATTTTGCCCTTAGGACCACCACGAATTACAAAAAATAATAATAATAAAATAAAAAAAATAAAATGCGTTAGAGACTATCAATAGCCCCCTCTCATTCTTATTTCAAGCATCCATTCGCATTTTCAAGATACACGCCCAAGCATCTCTTAGCCTTGGCCTTAGCATTAGTCATCCTTCCACCAAGGAGAGTGAGAGTGAGAGTGAGAGGGCCCAACCCTGCTCTAGCCTAGCTAGCCTAGTTAGATTTCAAGCCTCCTGAGCCACCCAAGTTCAAATTTGAATCACTCATTCTATTCTTGCGACACTACCATTCATTCGGCAGTTCGAGCTACTATCGGTTTCATCATATCAACGCATCAGCATCGTGCAACATTTATTCCCTTCTCAACCCACTGCTCCTTATATACATCAGCGTTGGAGTACATTTGCATTGTTTTCATCACATCTTACTGGCGAGCGTATGCTCTGTGACTTGCCGATACAATCAGATCGTGTCCATCAGAAATCTTAGCCAATTAGCCGTCATTTTAGCATTTCATCATTTTCTATCATATCTGATTAGCAGGCGTATACTCTGAGACTTGTCGATATAATCGTAGTAAATCCACCACAAACCTTAGTCAATTGGCCGTCATTTTATCATAAGCATTCCTACAGCATAAGCATCCATACATATATACTTACACCATGCGCTTGATCGTTTCAAACATATGCTCTGCGGTTTGTCGATCTACCCATTAGAAATTCAGACCAATCAAATACTAGTATCATTGCATCGCATTCCATTTTCTACACGTAAAAACTACATTATTCTTCAGAAATTAGTCAGATCTTGTGAAGTAAAGACCATACATCCGTACGGGCAGAGTGATTTTCTAACACCTTCTATCTCTATAACCACAATCCCTTACTCAGAATATTTGCAATATAAACTCACGAATCATCTTAGGGTTAGGAATCTTCGGGTTCTTAAGCTTAAGCGCTTTTTATTCTTAAATACTCTGAGACTTGAAATTGCAACCCGAAGAATTTCTCATGAAAAAATTATTTTACATGATATATGATTTGAAAATAAAATTCAATTAAAAAAAAAGAAGTTGTTGATAAATAAATATGAAAAATGATATTTTCTTTAGCATGCTTTCATGAAATAAAGTTCCTTGAAAACTACAGTTTTTTTCCTACCCTTTCTGTAGATCCAAACAAGCCCTAGATTTAAAAATCTGATATATACTGAACCGGTCACCAAAGGCGTGGATTCGGGGCCGGGACGTCAAGAGTAAGATCCGGACCGGTAACACCCAAACCCGATTATCTCAGGAATGGGTACCATGGGGTCTAACAAGACCCGAACCGAACCCCGACGTGGACAGCTCTCCTGTCAACTAATCCAGATGGCTTTACCTGATCACCGCCTTCGCGTAATCCCCATCAACTTTCTAATTCCACCTCATGTACGCGATCTAGATAACTATGGTACTCTCGATAGCGTGATGCTTCATACACGTGCACTTCGAAATTGAACACGTGGCACACGGTTGACTCAAGTTAATCCATCCAAATTCTGAAACCGCTTCGAATAGGTTAGTTAGTACCAATTAGCTCTCTGTGATTTCCAAAATAGTCACTTGGCTGACATACAATGGACGGTTAAGATGAAAATCAGCAAACGCTCTAAATTCAACCAAGATTTCAGAACATTCAATCAATCTGATTTCAAGTTCATAATCCAGGTACAGTAAGTCCCAGGGTTTTGAAATTTTAATTGAGCTACATGTTTCCACGTGTAGAGATTTGAGTGTGTGCATATGAACCATCAACCTCTACCAGAGTAATAAATGACTGCCTTAGATAATAACCCATGTGCCCTCTGTCTCAGCCTGGCGCCACTAATCACTCACTAATCAGCCTACCGTAACAAAAGAGAAAAACTTAAATACTCCGGCAGGGTGCATGGTTGATAAGCAGGCACTTAAAAATATACGGATTTCATTCTAGAAATTCAAATTGAGCAGTCCAAGTTGTGATGTACAATTTGAATTGATCACAAGGCACTTACACTGACGTAGCTATCAGATCGGTGTGCATTTAGTGGACGGTTGAAATTTAAAAATCCAGCAGTCAGAAGTTAAAATCAAATCTCCATTAATCGGAGGTTAGAATTGTACAATCAGTCTGATTTTTGGAATACTACCCATCTATACTGTATTCAATAATTTGAACAGTATTTCCTTGATTTGGTGCATGAGAAGTGTTTAATTTCTGCATTCCGCTCTGCCGATACTCTGAAAAAATAGCATCAAGCAAAAGCAATGAACGGACTAAAGTGTCAACCTAAATACGACCCCTTGAGAGGGACACGGATTAGCTACTGAGAGGTTGAGTAACGAGACTCGCTGCTGAAGTGGCATCACCGAGTTATGTGGACCTCACCATGATGCATGTTTTGTATCCACACCGTCCATCCATTTTGAGAGATCATTTTAAGGCATGATAAAAAGAATGAGGCAGATGCAAGGCTGGAGTGGACTCACCACAGAAAACAGTGGAGAGACCGTTGAAACCTTCTGAAGGTCCACCATGATGTTTATTTGAGATCCAACCTGTTCACGTGTTAACGCAGACATGAAAGAAGGGAAAACACAAATATCAGCTTGATCGAAAACTTTTGCAGCCCTTATAACTTTTTAATGGTGGGTGTCACTCTCCTCACTGTTTTCTGTGGTGGGGTCCACTAGAGCTTTGGATCTGACTCATTCTTTGGATGTTACCCTAATATGAACTCTACAAATGGATGAACGGTGTGGATACAAAACATACATCATGGTGGCCCCACAAAAGTTGGTTGCGTTACTTCACTACTCAACCTGTCAGTATCTAAGCCGCGTCCCTTGACAGGTACTCGGTTTGCTCCTTCCCCCCAGGGCGGACGCGGAGTCGCGGATCGCACGCCGACACTGCCACCACCGACTCGCTACTGGACGCGGATTACCTGCCACAACTTCACGTGACAGGGAGTTAGTGGGGCCATCATAAGGCCTGTGAGAAATTCACATCCTTCCTTTTGTTTCCTTAAATCATTTTAAGATACCAACTCAAAAGTGAGGCAAATCCAAAACTCAAAGTGAGCCCGGGTAAAGAAAAGGTGGATGGAAAAATGCCTACATTTATAGCTTTCAAGGGATCCACCGTCATGTTTGTATACCATCTGTTCCACCGACATATTTATATACTATTAATGCCATTTGTAATGCTATTTTTACTGAGATAAACTGAAAACCACAGTTGTTAACGAGTTGAACCGGGTCGAGATTGGCTCAGCCGCAAGGCTACCCCTCGGGCCAGCTCGGGCTGAGTTTAAGCAGAGCTTGATCTCGATCTTTCAAGCCAAGTTTGACTTCGGTCATATGAGCTGAGTTTGAGTTTAGGTTTTATAGTTTTTAATATATACACACACACACACACACACACACACACAAATTATTTATATTAAGTGAACCCAATTAGAGTTGAATTGAGTCAAGTTCGAGTCAAGTTTCGAGCCAAGCCGAGTCGAGTCGAGGAAATTTTAAATTTGGATACGTCTAATAAAGGGAAGAAACTATTAGCATTTTAGGAAGATTTTGAAGAAGTTAAGGTAAAAGAGAGTGTAAACCGTGTTACCATGGTTAGATGTAAGGATTGCTAGTTAACATTCACAAAGCATTATAGGAGATCAACATTACATTATATCAGACACGGTATTAATTGTGTTAAGCGTCTAAAAATTCCGCGTTCAAGCCAACAAATTAAAAAAGATAAATTGAAAGAGTGGTTTGCAAGAATAGTTATGTTGAGGAGAAACCATGTAGGTTTATAGAAAGTATATTTTTTAGCGAATACAATAGATACTTCAATCTCAAAAGTGAGAAGTGTTCGAGGGTCACAGTGAAAAGAGAATGCATGAAGATGTATATGAATGTGAAGACAAAGATAAAAGACATTTTGTCATCTATCTCAGTCTCACATACAAGTCTTACTTCAGACTCGTGGATGGTGTCCAACCAAAGAAATGAATACATGTCCCTAACTACACAATATGTGGATACAAATTAGAATCTATGTAAGATAATTTTAAACTTCATTACCTTTTTCTCCTTTATACCAGTTTGGTTATTTCAAACTGCATATATAGTTATCTTCAGGAGTAAGGCATTGAAAGTTGGATATCTTCAATCATGCTAGATAATACATCTACAAATGATGTTATGATTTCTTTTTTACAGAGTCAATTCAAGACAACAGGGACTTTTTTTTGCAGAAAGGTTTTTCACATCAGATGTTGTGCTCACATTCTAAATCTGATTATGTAAGAATGGCTAAAAATAATTAACGAAATGATTGAGAACATAAGATAAAATGTGAAGTATATATAAGGGGTTCACTATCAAGACTTAGTATATGTAACGATATACTCTAATGTTTGAATGTTGTATCACAAAAAACATTGAAGTTAGATGCATGCACCCATTGGAATTCAACATATGAAATGTTAAATGCAACAGTCGAGTTAAAAATTACATTTGTAGAACTTACAATCCATGACAAAGCATATACTTGGTTACCTAATGAAGATGATTAGAGAAGAGCTAAAGATGTTCTTAGTTTTCTTCGAGTTTACTATAACTGTGCCTAAGTTATTTTTCATAAATAAATATCCAATGTCAAATCTATTTCTTCTAAAGCTTTGGAAGATTAAAGATGCTCTTCAGAGAAGTGTCACAACGAGTACATATTATATTCAGAATGTAGTATTAAGCATGCAAGTGAAATTTGAAAAGTACTGCAGTGAATGTCACCTGTTAGTGGCTTTAGTTATTGTCCTTAAGCATCGTTGTAAAATAAGATTGGATAGTTTTATTTATAAGAAGATTTATTTGTTTAACAAGACAATAACTGAAGCATAAAAAGATTTTTTTAAATTTATTTACAAGGCAGCAGTTGAAACATCTAGTATTTGTGTGGTAGTTAAAGAATTGTAATATTCTTATGTAATTAATTTTACTACAAAATAAGACACACAACTTATGGATGAACGTGGTTGTAATTCATTTGTAGGTTGTGACAATTTTCTCAATGAGTACTTCTCAGCCTTAGAATAAGATAAAGCAAGTGAGTAAACAAACGAGTCAGAATTAAATGTATGTCTCAAGAAGCCAGTTATGAAGGTCTCCAGTCAAGACTTTGACATCTTAGATTGGTGGAAGACTAGAGCTCGTGAGGAAAATACCCTACACTATCGTTGATGGCCAAAAAATTTAATCAATTCCGATGACAACGGTATCATCAAAGTTTGCATTTAGCACTAGTAGTAGGGTGGAGAATAAGTATAGAAACTCTCTTGTACCTAAAATAATTAAAACACCTATTTGTACACAAGATTGATTGCGTCCATTTTGGGGTGCTAGTTCATTTGATAAAGAGAATAATGAAGAGGACAAGACCGAGAGTCTAGATGAAACTGCACCTTCGTCTAATTTAAAGTTTAAACGTGGCTTTAATTTTTAGTACATCTTGATCTTGTTAGTTGTTAATTGTTATAATTCATATTTTGTTTTGTAAGACTTTAATTTCTGTTATTTTTAGAGTGACTTGGCATTGACATTTAAATTTTGAACATACTATAATTTATTTCTTGTAAATTATATTGGCTTCATGATTGTGCCTAAAAATATAATTCTCTATTAACAACAGCCCATGTGCAGAAATGTTGTCTGATGACCCACCCGTTGACATTTGAAATTACGGTACCCAAGTCTACTCCCCAACATCTAGAAGAATGAAGATTAAATGTTGTTTGTATGGAGACAAATTCATGAATAAAACAAATCAACTAAGAATACATTTATTTGGTCGGGGAGGAGACACAAAACCATGTCCCAATGCCTCACAGGAAGTACAAATTCTATTTCAGACTCTCTTGGACTCAAATAAGAAAAAGTCAACCCCCTCCACACCAAATTCAACTAGTGACAAAAAATATAATAACAAGCCTATTATAATAGATGAAGATTCAAAAATAAAAAGAGTGCAATGAATTAGTAGGAAAGAAGAAGCGGAGAATGCCATATTAAAAGCTCTTGAAGAACAATTGAAACTTACCTTGAAGATAAATAGGAAAGAGGCAGAGACATCTGGATATCGATGTCCTCCAAGATAACATGACGTCGAGGCAGTCCAAGCATGGGAAGGTAAGAAGAGACATAAAACATCAAAGTTTCTTTTCAAGCTCTCCTCATTCTATAAGATGTTGGAAACACCTTATATATTGGCTCATAAAGAAATCTTGAAAAAGTTAGCTAAATCTATACAAGAACATGATGATAAAGTTTTACCACCTTCTAATTCAAAAGAAGTAAATAATTATTTAAGAGAAGATAGCACATCCGGATCTGTAAACATATTTCCTGTCATCGATGAAACTAGAAATGCATCAACTGGATGGGATGAGGAAAGTGATGTCGATGGATCGGGTTTAGATGAAGGTAATAACTCTCTTATCTGCTAGTCAAGAAGGTGCTCCTCATATGGACCATATTAACAAGTTGTTTATGAATGTTAAGTGGATTTAAGGTTTTGTAGTAACAAATATTCTCATATTGTTACTTGTTAGCTTGTAATAATTTGTTATACACTTCCAATGCACCTACATCGGTTCTAATAATCTTGATTTTATCATTTTAATAATTTTATTATGATTTTTAAAATAGTATTAAAATTTTTAATATAACTTGACTCAAACAACTCGCTTGACCTGACTCGACTCGGCTTAAACCAGTGAGCCAAGGTGAGCTAGAGGGGTGAGCTCGAAAACCGAGTTGAGCTAAGCTCGAGCTTAGATCATGGTGGGGTCGAGTTGAGCTAAGCTTGGCCTAGCTCGACTCAAACTCAACTCGTGTTAAGTTCTAATTTCCTATAACAACCGATGACAATAACTTCGTGCCACATCAAGCCAGGTGGGGCCCACTATGATAATTGTGAGAAATCCACCCTATCCATCTATTTTTGCGATGTTGGCAACCACTAATGGATGGACACGAATTTCCTACAACACCATGTGGCAATAACTTAGTGCGACGACAAGCTAGGTAGGGCCCACCATGATGTTTGTGAGAAATCCATTATGTTCATCCATTTTTCTGGATCACGTTACAACATGAGCCCAAAAATGAGACAAACCCAAAATGCATGATAGGAAACAATTAGGATTGAACGTCCACCGTTGATAATTCATGGGACCATAGAAGTTTTGAATTAGGCTAATATTTTTGTGTTTTCAGTTCATTTCAATAGGAATGACCTTATAAACGGTATAGATGGCATATAAACATCATGGTGGACACTATGGAGATTCCAATGGTGGGCATTTTTCGATCCACTTTTCCTGACATGAGGCCCACTTGAGTTTTGGTCTACCTCATTTTTAGGATTATCTCATAACATGATTGGGCAAAATGGATGGACGGGTGGATTTCTCACAAACATCATAATAGGCCCCAGGTTGCAATCCCCATCTCTACTAAGGGTGCCCTATAGGCCCCATCATAATGTATGTGTTTTATCTATACCATCCATTTATTCATTTTTCAGGTCATTTTAGGGCATGAAGATCCAAATATCTAGGTGGACCACACATAGGAAACAATGGTGATTAAATGCCCACCATTAAAAACTTCTTAAGCTACAATCACCACTATTTTCTTGTGGCATGATCCACTTGAGATTTGGATATACCTCAGTTTTTGACTCATGCCCTAAAATAATGATCTAAAATAGATGGATGGCATTGATAAAATACATACATCATGGTGGGGCACACGAAGCACTGTCTAGTAGCAGCATCGCCAATGTCAGTATGCAATCCGCATCTAGTAGCAACATCGCCAATGTTAGTATGCAATCCGCATCATTGTATGATCAACTTAGTGGCGGTAGGAGCTCTGTGGGAACCACGATAATGTATGTGTTTTATAAAAATGCCATCCATCCATTTTTGCTAGATCATTTTTAAGGCAGGAGCCCAAAAAGGAGGCAAATTCAAGGCTCTAGTGGACCACAATTGGGGTGTAAACAGTCCAGGTTAAGGTGGGTCAAGCTCTACCCAAGCCTCGCTTGGATTGTTGGGTATATGTCCAAACTTGATTCGACCCGTGACAGGCCAAAATAGTCCTGCCCAAGCCTGGCCCAAACTATATATACAAGGCTCGCTCCGAGCCTGACCCCGAAGGTACCCACCCAATAGAGGAATACCAACAGGAAAAAATGGAGATTTCTCCTAACGAGATTTGTATATAGAAGTGCAATATCTTTACATTGGAGATTTTGACGATCTTTAACTTTGAGGATTTCATCAATCTCGCCAAGTGCAAGAGTAATTTGACTATTGTTGCCACTATTAGAGAGAGAGAGAGAGGCGTATTTCAACATGTCTGATTCCCCAAAATGGATATAATGGGAGAAGCAACATTTAACATATTTCTCAAAGGAATTGAAAATTAGGGTTAGAAAAGAAAATCATATTTTCTGAGAGAGAGAGAGAGAGAGATAGAGAGAGAGAGAGAGGCGTATTTCAACATGTCTGATTCCCCAAAATGGATATAATGGGAGAAGCAACATTTAACATATTTCTCAAAGGAATTGAAAATTAGGGTTAGAAAAGAAAATCATATTTTCTTATGCTACTCTTGAATGATGCAATTTTTGTTGAAGAGTAAAACTATACAATGAGCATACATTAAAAAAAAAGAGAGATTTCAGCTAAAAAAGTAGTGGGAGAGAAAGGGGAAATATCTTGTATATATAAAAATTCAAAAGCCTAGTGGGCTTGGCGGGATCACAAGCTTTGGAATACCTTTGTTTAAGCATAGCCCAATATTGTAACATGCTTAATTTCTAAGCCCGAGCCTAGCCCTCTAGTTCACTAACCCAAGTCTAGTCGAAGATAGGCGGGGCCCAAAATAAATAATAATAATTATAAAGTGATCTAAACCGTCCATTCATTCATCCTTATCCATTTCTCCACCTCAGCAGTATATCACACAGAATGGATGATCCTAGCCAAAACTTTACATGGTAAACTTTGATGGTTGTAACTTTCATCCTCACAGTCCGTTAAGAGGTCTCTATTCCAATGGCTAGGATAATCCATTTAGTGTCATTTTTAACCACAGGCAACTTAAAATACGCCTCACATGAATGGATGGTCTAGATCCTCCCCTAGTCATCTATGGGGAAAGGTTGATATTAACCAATCAGAGCATCTTAGGATGCCACAACTCATCCCCTGAAAGTGTACATACAAGGAAATCCAGTCTGCCTAAGTTGTGGGCCCCATTGTGGATGCAGTGGAGCTTGAAAATACACCTAGTGGACGATCATAACCACCAAACTCATGACCATGAATTAGATGGATAAAAAAGAAAAATATTCAGTTGTCTAAATGCAATGGCTTAAATCAGATTTAATTGTTTAATTAATGTGATTTCAACTTGTGATCAACCAACACATTTTGGTCCATAAAATGGAAGGTCCAAAATAAGTGTGCATGTGTGCCCCACATGTTGTGGTGAGTTATGGGCTGGTAGCACCCTAGTGTGGTTGAGATGCGAATTGCATGTGCCTGAGCCGTATGGAGTTATGTGGGGCCCACAGAGATTCCCATGAGAAATCTACTCTGTCTATCAGCTTCTCTAGCTCATGAGAAATTCACTTCGTCCATCAGCTTATGAACAATTTTGTAGCATGAGAAATACCAACTTGATCCAAAACTTTTGTAGCCTAAAGACCTTTTTTGTATTCAATCCCCGCTATTTCCCATGGTGTGGTCCATTTGAGCCTTGGATTAGCTTCATTTTTAAGCTCATGCCCTAAAATGAGCTGGCAAAATGAATAGATGGAGTGGATAAAATTGTAACACCCTAAATTTTAGAAGTAGCACAAACTTAATCCTCAATATTTTGAATGTCACTTTTGCTTTATAGAAGCGTGATTTCTCGGTACGATTATATTAGTATCCAAGCATTCATAATAGTTAAGCTAAATAGTATATATTTGAAGCTAAAGTGTGTAAACAAACAGAACTTTAAAAATTGTATATCTATACAACCAACATAACATATAGTCCACTCAACTGAGGGCTCAATATACGTCCTAAAGAAGAATAAAGTGAAATGTTCTAGTCCAAAATCATCAAAACGTCTCAGTGATGAAATATAATGGTCTACAACTATACATCCAATGCCTAAAAATATGAGAACTCCTACTTGAGGTCCATGTACTAATCAACTAGGGCATCTACCTCTAGGGTACTTATAGCTACAACAATGTCTAGTTAGTGTTTTGAAACATCGTCACAGGTTGGAGTGAGTGATCAACTTAGTGGTTCAATTTTCTAAGTTATACATATTATCAACACAATTTTCCCAAGTTATACATATTATACATAAAACATCACAAGCAATTTTCTAGGCTAGTTAATTTATGCATGTATGTAATGTAATGCAAATACACGGCCGAAGCATAGAATAATGGTCATTCGAACAGTACATTGGCCTTTAACAATCAGTCAGGTGTATGATAAACAATACCCTAGCCTTTAACAGTCAATCAAGAACCCAATAAATAGTACCCTAGCCTTTAACAGCTAGCTAGGCGCGCAATATACAACCATGCAAATATGAGGTGCACTGGCCTTTAATAGTTAGTCAGGCCCTCCTATGAATAAGGATGCACTAGCCTTTTAATAGTCAACCAAGCACCCTATGAATGAGGATACACTGGCCTTTAACAGTTAGCCAGACACCTTATGAATGAGGATTACTAGCCTTTAACAATCAACCAGGCACCTAATATGCCCATGTATGTGTGTATGCTTAGCCCGACCATTGTTAATCCATTTTCATACAACAGTATTGGCGAGGCCAGGATACCTCCACCATATCACTAGTCTCTACCCAGATCACATAGCTCGTTGCGGCCCGAAGCAGCTTCTCACCAGTGTCCCTTAATCCAATTTAGGGTTCATCACCCAATAGTCCAAATTACATGATCAAACAAGGGTAAAGGCTCGTCAGCCAACAAAAATCAAGGAAAAAAGGGCTCATAACATAACTCTCATAATAGCATGGTAGGCAATCACCGATATCACCAATAATTAAATATCCTAATGTGATATGGCACATCACCCCCATCAGTGCTCAAAGAACACTACAGGGGAGGCTTATCACCTCAACATAGGCTGATAACTCGGACACGGTGTGCCATACCACCATGCGTAACTCATGAGTCTTTATAGGATCGTAACATACTAACAATTATGAATGGACTTATTTCTTTAGTAATAGTGGTATCCCAGATTATTTCAAATATTATATAATTACCAAGCATAAAATGATTGCCTCCACATTAGACTAATCTAATCAACTACAGAGAACCCTGAGAAAATCTGGTATTTGGTGTAAGCACCTCGTATAGTTTCAACTATTGTCGGTCGTCCGTCTTCAACCTTGTTCAATCGAACAAGCCTAGGGTGGCCAACCCACTGCAAGCCACCCTCTAACTCAAACATTTATAGAGCTAACTTCGCAACTGTTCACAATCCTAAGTGCAAGGCCGCGCTATAGTAAATAACTCGGTGAGATCAAGGTCAAACCCACAGGGACTTAGCTTGTACGTATCCTAAAATAAAATAGAACTAGAACTAGAATAAGAATGTAAACTAAAATCTAGAATAAGAGAGATTAATTGTGAATAAACTATCAATAAGAAAAGGAACACTAGAGCGCCAAGGATCCACTTGTAGCCATTAAGATGCTACCTTACTTGATCCAACAAACATAACTGGAATTAAAGTCCTATCCTATCCAGATGGATGATAGAGCAGTTAAACCAAATCTAAACTTTTTATTGAATTAGTTCTCACATAAAGCACTAATGTGATGATTGTAGGGAATTCAACCATCCACCATGCCTAGGAGACAATGGTGGATCATGAATTTTACAGATCTCATAATTATGAAATAAGATAAGAAGATATCAAAAATCTTTTCAAGCATAAACTATAATTGAAGTCACAATAAACTATGGAAAACTGAAAATATTCCTTCATTCAAACCATAAATCAATAGTAGTTCAATATAAACATAAATCAAAGTAAGATAATCATCTAAACAAACTACAAGCTTCATCTCTTAGATCTATCTTAGAGATTAGCTAACCAAAGACATGATTGAAACTAAAACTCTTAAAGAAAACATAAAAACTAACTAGAAGAAAAATATTAGTGAAGAAAGAAGGACTCCTTGAAGTTCTTCAACACTTTGCTCACCTCTTCTAACCTTAATTCGTGCTTAAAAACAATTAAGAAACCCATATTTATAGTATTTGCTTGGACTGACTTTGAAATCGCCTCAAATTTGCACAAAAGGTTACGCTTTAGTTGGACCGAAGTTGGGTTCAGTCGGACCGAATTATGGCTGAAAATTGCACTTTTTCACTAGACAATTCTGCACGATTTCAATCGGACCGAATTAAGGCTAAAAATTTTGCTTCTCGCTGGACTGTTTTGTGCGATTTCAGTCGAACAAAAATTGCATTTTGGTCGGACCGAAGGTCTATTTCAGGACTTTTTTATTTTAAACTCAGAAATCCAGAATATGTTTTTTCAGGCCAATTTTCATGATTCTTTTTTTCACTTCAAATCTTTGATTCTCTTCATTCCTTACTTGATTTTCTTGGATCTTTGACATGTGAATTCTTCATTAATGACCTTCAAATCTCCAAATCTTCATTTAGTAATCTTTTGAGCATAAATTTTTCTTTTGGCATTAATTTCACTTTAAGCTCTCGAAATCACCTCGCACATGAAAATATGCATAATTAGATTTATTAAGCACTATCATGTTTATAAAACCAAGGCATAAATAAGGAAAAATATGCAATATTTCACACTCAACAACAACCATATCAATTTTAATCATAAGGCGGTATTTAGCAATTTATACCTTAACCTGGTAAATTAATTATAAAAGCTTACCAAAGTAATCTAGATGACCATTAGGCAACTTGTCACTGTTACATACATGCCCTAAAACCAAGAATTTTACTCATTCAAGCATTTCATCAGGCATGTTGACCACCAAAAGCAATAACATCAAGATTTGCAATAACAAAGTAAGGCTAATAATGATAGTATGAAACTCCCAATTACAACATAGATTCAATAATTGAGACCCTCAATAGTTGATAAAAGGAAACCTAGAAGAAATGGCCCATACCTGAGTAGGGTTTCACGTGAATTAATCACTCTTAGGGTTAGGATTTTTGGGGAAAAACTCCGATTCTTAATCCAAATCGAAGGAGAACTCAATAATAGCATGTATCTATCACTAGATTGCTTGAATCGAATGGTAAGGCATACAACCTACCTTCGATTCACAATAAGCTTTGATCAAACGAGGATATGGATAGAAACTAGGGTTTGCTGTAGAAATCGTACCCCTTGAGAAAATGGACACACAAATCCAAGCTCTCAACCTCACTTTCTCCATTTCCTTCTTTCTCTTCTTTCGCTCTTTCTTTATTTCTCTCTTTTTTCCCAAATTTATAGGGCAAATTTGTATGGGGAGAGGGGGCTCCCTAAATCTTGGTTTATATAGTGTCAGATGTAGTGCAAATGATCCTAGAGACAAGCTATTTACTATTATAACCCTATGGAAAGTTGATTCTAGCTTTTTAGGCCTACATAGAGGTGTACATGTCAATTTTTGTCGTAGGATAGCTGGCCTAGTAATGGTCTACACAAGGCTTCGATCACCCTGCAAATCGGACACACTTATTAATGGTTATAACAAGAAATAAGTTCAATGGTCACTGATCGTCGATCGGGGTTATGGTTATCCAGATATGTGTAAGATATTAATTCAGGTTAGTGTCTTTAATTTGGTCATGATCTAGCGGTCCGGAAGCCACAATTTCAGCAAAGATCGGATGTGGACATTTAACTTAAGTTCTTGATAAATGCTAAGGGTATTCACACATTTCATGCGCTCATCCTACGAGCCCAAGTTGAGTAATTCGATATGTGATCTCGGCTCGATATCCCATAATGGCCATCAGGCACACTAAGACAAACGTCTTTCTATAGTTTTGGATTTAGTGACCCACTAACGAGTGGTTTAGAGCATGTTTAGATAATCAGAGCATTTATGGAATGAATTGGGTAACGAAATTTCTTATGCACAATAATTAGGATTTATATTAGCCATGTTCATAATCCAACATATTTGTAATTAGCAGAAATGATGATTCAATCTTAGTCATCCTAAATTGTTGATTTTTTACTAAAAGAGTGACTAGATCAATTTAGTTTAAGTGTGTGAGATAATCAAGATCTAATCCATTAGTTATCTTGGTTTTAGATGAATCTTCATTAAACTATGGTGATGTTAATTACTTAGCAGTGGGTCATCCAGATCTGGGCCCTAGATGAATACATCATAAGGTTAGGCCTAGGATTTTGGTGATCGAGTAGAGTCTTTAACTTCCTACAGTTAATTAATTGAATTTGTGTGGTTATTTACTTATAACAACCATGCATAGGCTAAGATCAAGTGTTAAGGATCACTAAGTGATAAAATAAAATAAATATAGAGAGAAAATTTTCCCAAGGAATTTTCAAATTCATGTTAGCAAAAATTCAAGATGTTACAATCCAACCCCCTTAAAATTTGTCACTGAAATTTTCTAAGGTTTCTGTTATGTAAGTTGGTTAGGTTATTACAATCTATGGTGCTTGAGTTTCCCTGGAGTTTGTCGTAATAGGTTGTTGTGCAAGTAGGTGTATATATTAAACTTAAACAATTTGAGTTATTATGAAGATCTTCCCCCCTTAAAACAATTCACCCTCGAGATCCAAGAACACATGGCAAAGAAATCATTAACATCATAATAAATGTCAAATAACAAGATTTATTTAAAGGGCACATCGGTCCTCAAATGAGTTTATCTCAATTCTAGACTTAAGATTATTTCTTTACTCTACTCGATTCTAATAACTTTCAACCTTTAATGGATAGGTTCGCTTGCATGAATTAAGGCAAGGATTTTCATTTCTAGGATTTACTTTATACTTCATTCTAAGGATTGGTTCATAGCTCTAGGCTCCACCAAAGGTTAACGATTTGTTTCAACTACAATCAAAAGTCATAAATATTCTTCGAAAGTAAAAAATATTCTTCAAAAGTTAATGATAGTTCCCCACTATCTAGAGTAAATATTTCTATTTTTAGTGTTCAGGCTAACACAGAAAGACAGTTGTGGTAGGTCTAAACTCGATACATCAATCTTCTGCCTGATCAAGGCAGTGAGTTTGTTGGTATCCTTTCCTAGTCCCGGTGAATCCAAATCTTTTACTTGATCAGAGCATTTAGTTCACTGGCAATCGGTTAGGATTCAAAATTTGGATCAAACCGCGACTACTTCGCTTAATTCCAGTTCTATAAGTCCGTGGTCCCGATCATTAAAAACATTTAGGAAATATCATGCATTAGGAAGTTCAAGTTTCAAATTTCCAAAGTTGTCCCTTAGGTCAAGTTCAAAGAGCATTTTTGTTTAATCCTCATTTCAACTTGATGGGTAATGGATTTTCCATAATACCCAAGTTTCTATTTATGAGATCAACCGACTATCCTAGAAAGATATACCAAGGCCTAAATCTTATCTCTATATTCTCCATTTTTCGTAATTCCAAGGATTTTCACCTAAGTTCAACCCTTGAATTCCCAATCCTAACAACGAGTCGAGAAGGCCGATTTCCTTCATTTCAAATCCGCACTTGGTCATGAGTGGGATGACCAATGGGATTAAAGCGACAGATGATATCGTGGAGAGCACGACTTAGCTATAGGAACGGTAACCATAACTGACCTTTAGTGGGAATGTGAAGGGAGGATCTTTCTTAGCTTGTACTGTGATAGATCTGACATTACAATCTACCTTTCCTTTCATCAGTGATAGTCAATCCATGCCGATAAAAACATCGTAGTGATGTATATTTTCTACTATAAAATGAATGTGTATTTCTTCACCACCCAAAATAATGGGGCATTCAGGGCAAAACTTCTTGGACTCAAAACTTGTTCCTGCGACTGATACGATTGATCTATCAAGCATAGGTATCATGTGTAACTTCAATCGATTCACAACACCACTGGAAATGAATGAAGTCATAGCTCTAGTATCAACCAACAAACATACTGGCATACCATTAATGTATGTTGTACCTTCAAACGCTTCCAAAATGGGGTTGGTTGCATCTGGCTCATATACTATCACCGCGCGCACTCTAGCTTGTTGTACTCTGTTCACTACAGGGGCAGCCGACCTTTAGGCGGGACAATTTGGGTGTACAAGATGGTGGCCAGCTAGTTGCAAAGGGCGCACAACTTGCAATGAAGGGGTTGCGATGGCACGCTGAGGCAAACAGTTAGCTTGTTGAGGGGGCGTGATGCCGTTATTCCTCATCTTTTCGTAACAAAATTGAATACGGTGGCTTGGCCTTCCACAGTAAGCACAAGCCCAATCTGAAGTCACTAGACTTGGCCCTTGAGTGGGATGCGGTGGCGGAGCACGAATCGGCTATGGGTCTAATCATGACCTCTTATTGGTGAGTTGTGGTGATGGAAAATCAGGCTTGAGTCTAGGGCCCATCTGCAAGCAAGCCTAAGAGATATGTTTTCCATCCTGTTTCAAACACAATGACATATCCACCAGATCGGCATATGTGTGGATACTCGAGCAGTACATCTTGGTGCGAACTCCCGAATGGAGACCCTCCAAGAAGCATTACATCTTCATCATTTCATCTACCACAATCTTTGGAGCCTATTGCGACAATTTCGTAAAGCGGTTTTAATATTCCACTACCAACATCCCCCCCTGCTGGAGGTAGAGAAACTGGCTCTCCTTTTCATCCCTGTACATGAGGGGGGAATATTTCTTGAAGAAACGAGCCTCAAACTCATCCCATATCCAAAAAAAACGGTCGGGATGGTCTGAAGGATGTTATCCCACCATAATTCTACTTCTTTCTCAAGCATGTAGATCACAAGTTCTACATGTTCGGCCTCGAAATAGTAAAGAGGCCAAATCATCTTTAAGACCCGATTCATCCAATACTTGGCATCCTCCAATCGGTGAGAACTAGAAAAGTGGGTGGTGAAAGCTTTGGAAACGTTCAAATAAGCCATCCTTTGAGGCTTGTGTAGGTTACACCACTAGATGCACTAGTGGGGTTGTGTTCATATTCTAGGAAATCATGCCCATAAGCATGGTTAGGGTCTGTTGTTGTTATTGCACCGTTGCTTGGTACTATTGCCATTGTTGTTGCATCAGTAGTAACATGTACCCCCATCATGTCTTAGTGTGGCTTATGAAGCAGGTGGGTCAGATGAGGGTACGTGGTTTTGTCCAACAGCTAGCGGTGGGTCGGGCATAGCCACAGGATTCTCATTTGCATCCGGTTGCGAGTCCGATGTAGCCAAGTGACTTATTCCCAAAATAGGTTGTTGCTATTCAGGGACAATTGCGAAACCCAAACCAGTGTTATGGCCAACTTGGCCCTTAGAAGAAGCGAGTCCATCCTCAACTAGCCCACCATGTAGGAGTCTAATGAGAGGGTGTTTGCCTTTAGGAGTCATGTCTTGTATTTGGTTATAGGGCAATCATCAAAACTAGTATTAAAAGATACACATTTTTATATCGCATACTACACACTGATACTCAAGCCGAAATAAAAAAAGGAGATGATTTCATTCCTTAGCATATTTCCTAGATTACAAAGCTCCAAAATAATGAAACGGGACCCTACTCAATAGTCTTATCACAATTAAACTAGAATTTTCCTAAAATGGTAAAACTTACTAAAATTAGTAAGTCATAATCTAATTACACAGGATGATTCTTAGCATGATAAGAAGCAATTCCTAAGAAGACACAATATACAAAAATTCTAAAACGAAAAATATATGCCCAATTTAAAACTTACCAAAAGTAGTAAATTTTTTGAAAAATTGGAATTTTGAATAGGAAGGGATCATTTTCTCATGTAACGGAGCAATGTAACACATTTGTGGGTGTTGGTTTACGCGAAATGAAATTTCAGTCAAAATTTATAGGTCGTGCATCCCGTAACTCATCCCGAATAAAAAGTTATGGTTCATACTTCGAACAACTAATTTTTTTTATCCGGAGTGAATTTCTTCGATCCATATGTGACTAAGGTCCACTTTATATTTGAAAGAGATGTTAGAAACATGAAGAAATGCAAAGAGATGGCCCTAAGGATAGGTGTAAATGAGCGGAAGGGCATTAAAGGTCCTTCAAAAACACCCTACGCACAAAGCCCATTGGATTGGGCTTGGTTGACCGACCATTTATTCGGTCAACTGAAACCCCTGTCCTTATTTTAGAAACTAGCACAGAGTCTATAAGGCCCGTATCCTAGCCCGTACTGTTCCATAGGCTTCCGTGGTCTTCCTGATCGAATTCTAGTGACCTGCGACACATAGACTTCATTTGCGCGTAACCTTGAGTCGCCTCCTGTATTCCAGAGTCTGCTCGACCCGAGACTTATACCATCGCGACTGCACTGTCACTGCGGTTCCGATGCCTCATCTTGCATACCGATCTGATACCCTGGCTAGGAGATGTGGGCCCACGTTTAGTTTGAGGAAAACACCGCACGTTTGCAATCCCTAAAGAATCTCTACAACATATCCCATCAATCAATCAATCAATCACCTCATGTCAAGTACAAAAGCAATCCCAAAGTCAACTCTCTCCCTCTCTCTCTTACACACCCATACATGTTAAGTACACTTATCAACTCATATCCATCACTCACGTCCATCACCTCTCCCTCACAACCACCATTTCTCTCTCTTTCTTAACACATTTTTCTAAGCAACAAAGTGGTGGATGTCCAAGCAATTTTAAGAGAGAAAAGTGTGTTGTATGGCCCACTTTCTATCCCAAAATCCATCATCCTAGCCCTTCATTTCTCATCATCTTTCATCAAAGAGGGACACAAGGAGATTGGCATTTTATCGGACCAAGAAGATTAAACGGTAGGTGCTTTATTGGCTAGAGTTTCATGTTTTGATGATGGGCCAAGTGAGGCCTATTGATTGATGATATGGATCTCACTTTGGACCCTATATGTGGCCGATGGCCCACTATGATTCACATGATCATTCCATGATAGGACCATTCTTCATGGACCCCACTATGATGTTTACTTTCTAGTTTAATAAGCGTCATCTAGACCTTCCATTTTGGTGGAGAAGTAATCTCCACTGTTGATTTTTGATTTGGTAGGCCCACATGTATTGGGACCCACTTGATGTACAATTGAAAGCATGGAATGGAGGGCCCATAGTGTCGGGGTCCCTCCATCACACGTGTCTATTTCTCTCTCTCCCTCTCTCTTTTATTTTTGTGTGATGATGTGGTTGTGTGGCCGCCCGGATGGACCCCACCTTGATTTATGTCTTATCCACATCATCTGGCCATTTGGTGGCCCACTTGGGTAGGGCCCACCCCTCCTTAGCACGTTAGTAGGTGGGACCCACCTTATATATATGTGTATGCAAACTGTCCACCGTCCAGGGACGTTAGACGTGGCTGGGCGGTGAAGATGAACTAACAGCGTGGTGCACTGACGTGCAAACCACCAAAATGTTAGCTTGATTCAACGGGTTTTGGTTGGGCCGCTCATACAAGCCCCACCTCGATGTGAATGTAATCCATGCTGTCCATCCTATTTTCCAACTCATTTTAAGCGTTGAGCCGAAAAATGAAGTCAATCCGATTATTTGGCGGGCCATAGCATAGAAAATAGTAGTTTTTACCGTTAAAAATCACTTTGATGTTTCTGTACACCAAAATACATCGAATATTGGGCTCATTCAGGCTATCTTAAGCCATAGAACCCAACAGCTGGGTCGGATTCTCCTGATGCGGACCCCACATAAGAAAAACCGTGGAAAAATATTTTTATAATAATAATAATAATAATATACATGCAGCAGGGCTGCTGCTGCTGACGTCCAGGGGACGCTGCAGCAGCGTCCTCTGCTGCATGTTGGTGAGAGGCAGGGACCATTGGGTCCCAGCCATGGGCCCCACCATGATGTGTGTCGTACATCAACACCGTGCATTTGGTGGGCCCCTTTAGGACAGTGGGCCACCCCAATAATTAGCCATATGTGGGACTCAGGTGGCCCACGTCACAAGGAAATAGTGGAGAATTGAACTTCTACCATTGAAACCCTTCTTGGGTTAGAGAAGTTTTGGATCATTATGAAATTTGTTTTCCTCTTCAGCCGAGTCTGCATGACTTTACCAACAGATTGGGTGGAAAATAAACATTATGGTGGGCCCCACGTGGGACTGCACCTTAAAGTATATGTTTGGTCCACAACGTCCAGATGGCTGGATGGTGGGCCGTACCATGATATATGCGTTTATTCCACCATCCAGGTAGCTAGACGGTGGGCCTTGCTGTGATGTATATGTTTTATCCAACTGTCCTTCCATCTGGTGGGCCACACCATGTGGTATGTGATTTATCTATGTCGTCCATCCCTATGGGACCCACCATGATGCATGTGTTGCATCTAAACCGTCCAATCCTTTGGCAAGCTGATCTTAAGGCTTGAGGCTAAAAAAAGACAGATCTAAGATCAAGTGGACCACATTGTAGAAAACAGTGGGTTTAAACATCCACCATTAAAACCCTTAGGCTATAGGGTTTGGACCAATATGATATTTGTTTTTCCTCTAAATTCAGGTCTTCGTAACCTTATGAATAGACTAGATGGGAAATAAATCCTATGATGGGGCCCACTGAAATTTAACCGTGGAAATCATTATCACTACGGTTATATATGGTATGGTCCAGTTGATCTTTTGATATGATTCATTTTACACACACACACACACACACACACACACACACACATATATATTGATTTCTAAAAAAATAGATGAATTGTGTTCGGCCCATTCGACTTGGCCCATTTGATTCGGCCCACTGATTCGGCCCATTGGATTAGGCCGATGCGATATACGAGGCCCATTGTTGAGGCCCACCTTGATGTAATGTATGAGGCTCGTCTCTGTTGAGGCCCACCTTGACATATATGAGGCCCATGTGATGTGACCCATTTGTTATATTTAAGCCCATGGGTTAAGGCCCAGTGGGCTGTACATAAGGTCCATTGCAATGTATGATTCCACCATAGTTTTTGTGATGATGTTTATGGCGAGCTATGCCTTGGGAGCAATGATGGTTTGACGTCCACATTGTAAGAATAATGTTGGTTAAATATCTGTATTATGACTCTCCCTAGGGCCCATTGATAGGCCCATACTTGTTGTGTGTAGGCCATCTAGGCCCATCTTCGTTATGAGGATAGTTCATCACCATATAACATGCTTAGTATAGCTCCATGATTCATGCCCATACGCATCATATGTATGCTTGATATGAGTAGAGACAGATCATAGCATATGACATTGGGCAGACCATTCACGGAACTCCTTATAAGATAGAGTGCCCCACATTATCGCACAGTACGCACAGGATTGCTGCATGACTGGACGTTGTGACTCATGCATCTCGCATATGTGTGACATGATCATTGTACGCCCTAACGACAACAGGGTCGTAGCCTCCACAGGCATATCGTGAATGACCAGATGGGACACCAAAAATGATTGGTTGAGCATCTGGGCACGTTGGATGTCCGTGGGTGAATGTTCCTAAACCTCCGAGGCCAGGAGACACCCCAATGTCTAGACTAAGTGGATACATAAGTGCCCGAGTGTCGAATACCAGTAGGTCGCGTCTCCCATTGTGTCGTAGTCGGTTGGGAGGGGGTGCGGCCTTATCCGCTTGAGTGAGGGGGCTGTAAGCTAGGCTGAGTTTGACCAACTCACAAATGGGTCTGCTATTAACGAGTCATGTAGGTATTGGTAGACTACTGATCAGGCGGATGGTGTGGTCTATTCCGCTCACCGGGCTGTGCGGCTAGGGAGGCGGCAATCAGTGTGGAGTGTACTAGACCCCAGTGATGATCCCAGAGAGGAACCGTACTGATATGTGGACTTATTGAGCAAGAATTACATACTCATTCATTCATTCATTCACTATCCACTCGGGCTGGTGGTACATAACTATTTATTACGTGTACCTTCGCATGGCCCTGATTTCGGTTGGGCGCGCGACTAACCTGAGATCAGGAGTTTACCACATTGAGTCTGACTATCCAAATTTAGGTATGGGACTGGTTTAGATAGAAGTCCCCTGTGATGGATCTCGTAGCCTATGATACTACGTACCGTCATCCCGACCTCACACTCCAGCTTGGTCATTTCATTCGCATCGCAAATTACATCCGCAAGCATATGACATTTTGGGTTGTTATGTTTTTTATACTTATATGGCCTAGACAGACTTGGCAGGATCTGCATATTGCATTGTATCTGCAGTATATGATATTTGGCTCATTATGATCTGCATTGTGTACTCTGATATTATATGACTCATGGACATACTAGTATATTTCTGCTTACTCTGATATCATATGATTCATGATCTTGTCAGTATTTTCGCTTATTCCGATGATGTATGATTTATGGGCTTTATTGTATACTTGACACTTACCTTACACAAACTTTCACCACCCTTTAAGCTTTCTATAAGCTTGTGCACGATAGATGCATGCAGGTGGCATTAGGTTGCAGCAGTATTGAGCATGGAGTGTGCAGCGGTCTTCTGGAGCTCTGATTTTGATATATGTATTTCCCTTTCAGCACTGTATTCAAATGTTTATATTAGTAGATATGTGATGATGATGTTGTCTTTGTGATTTGGGTAAACTTGTGGTTATGCTTATTACGAAACAAATGTACATTAGAAAATTCTCCTTGTAGGATCCCAGGATCGGAATCTGGAATATGAGTGCCGAGATTCGAGAATGGGGCATTACGGAGGCTGTCGATGCCGGATTAGGCGATCGAAAATTTTGTTAGCCCGTTTTCCGAGTTTGGGGCGTGACAGAGTCTCTCGGTTGACCAAACATTTCTTAGGTTGAACGAGACTTGGTGGAAAAGCATACTGAAGGGGGACTTTTAACATTCCTCAATCAACCGGTGTTTTTCTCAGTCGACCGAACACCTCTGAACACATAACCATGGGAAACTCCATAGCTTTATTTTTCTCGGTTAGCCGAAGATTTTCTTGGCTGATTGAAACTCTTTGGACTAAGTTTCATGGGGCATTTCAATGCTCATCGGTCAATTGAAAATCCTCTCAGTTGACTGAAACTCTCTGAATTAAAGTTTCATTGGGCACTTTAATGCTCCTCTGTTGACCAAAAATTTTCTTGGTCGACTGAAACTCTCTGGACTAAATTCCTTAAGGACTTGTATTTTTTGGATTTTCAACTTGAAAATCCCTCACTTGGCACTTGGCATCCTTGTTTCACTCATTATTAGCTAAACCTATCATACACAACATTCCACACTCGACACCATGGACCAAGGTTGACCTAATGTTCAACATTTCTATGTTTAAGTTTGCAATCATCAAACAAAAGGGAAAGTTTGATCCTCGGGTTCATTGTCGCTATGTTATTAAGCCTAATTACGTCAGCGTGTAGCTTATGATGAGTCCCTAACCCACTAGGTCAGGTTATTTCTCAACTCATACTCTGATACTAACTTATAATGCCTCAAATTTCAAGGGTTGAACACGAACTCAATCCATCGATATTCCAAGTGTCACTTTTTCTTTGCAGAAGCATGATTTCTCTGTACGATTACTTTAGTATCCAAGAATTCATAAGGGCTAAGCTAAACACTATATATCATTTGAAGTTAAAGTGTAAACAAATGGAACTCCCTAAAATGTGCATCCATACAACCAACATAACACAAAGTCCACTCAACTAGGGACTCAATATACATGTCCAAAAGAATAATAAAATGAAATGTTCTAGTCCAAAATCATCCAAACGTCTCGGCGATGAAATACTCCTGTCAACTGTTATACGTCTGACGCCAGAAAATATGAGAACTCCATGGGTCCGCGTACTCAACAACCAAGGTGTCTGCCTCTAAGGTACATACATCTACAATAAAGTTTAGTTGGTGTTTTGAAATATCATCCCAGGTGGGAGTGAGTAATCAACTCAGTGATTCCATTTTTCTAAATTACACGTGTTATCAATACAATCAAGCGTAGGTAATGATAGCATAATAAAACATCGCAAGCAATTTCTTAGTCTAGTTAATTTATGCATTAATGTTATGTAATGCAAATACATTACCCAGGTATAAAATAATGGTCATTCAGATAGCACATTGGCCTTTAACAGTCAACTAGGTGCCCTAATAAATAGTGCCCTAGCCTTTAACAGTCAGTCGGGTACCTAATAAACACTACCCTGGCCTTTAACAGTCAGCTAGGTGCCCTGATAAATAGTGCCCTAGCCTTTAACAGTCAATCAGGTACCTAATAAACATTACCCTAGCCTTTAACAGTCAGCTAGGTGCATAGTAAACACCCATTCAAGAATGAGGGTGTACTGGCCTTTAACAGTTAGTTAGGCCCTTATGAATGAGGATGCACTAGCCTTTAACACTCAGCTAAACACCCTATGAAGGAGGATACAATGGCCTTTAACAGTCAATTAGGCACCCCATGAAAGAGGATGCATTGGCATTTGATAATCAACTAGGCACCCTATATGCCTATGTATGTTTGTATACTTACCCTAGCCTTTGTTAATCCATTTTCATTAAACAATATCGGTGAGGCTATAATACCGCCATCATATAACTAGTCCCTACCCTGATTACACAGCTCGTTGCAGCCTAAGGTAGCTTCTTAGTGTCCCTTGGTCTAATTTAGGGTTTGTCACCCAATAGTTTAAATTACACGATTAAACAACAGTAAGGGCTTGTCAACCAACATAAATTAAGGTGAAAATGACTCATAACCCAACTCTCATAATAACATGGTAGGTCATTATTGAAATCACCAACAACTAAATATCCTAATGTAATATGGCACGCCACCTCCATTAGTACTCAAAGGACATTACAGGGAGGCTCATCACCCCAGCATAGGCCGATAACTCGGACACGGAGTCCCATACCACCATGCCCGGCTAATTAGTCTTTGTAGGATCATAACGCACTCACATTTATTAATGGACTTATTTCTTTAATAACAGTGGTATTCCAATTTTTTTTGATTATTATACAATCACCAAGCATAAAAATGATCGGGTCTAAATTAGACTAATATGATCGACTACGGTGAACCCTGGGCAAATCCAACATTGGGTGCAAGCATCCCTCCTAGTTTCAACTACTGTTGGTCATCCATGTTCAACCCTGGACAATCGAACAAGCTTGGGGTGGTTGACCCAATGCGGGCCACCATCTAACTTAGACATTTTACAGAACTGACTTCACAACCATAACAATTCTAATCGTAAGGCGGCATTTAGCAACTTATACAATAACAAGGCAAGTCAATCATAAAAACTTACAAATAAAAGTAATCTAGATGATCATTAAGCAACTTGTCAATGCTATGTACAAGCCCAAAAATCAGGAATTTTATTCATTCAAGCATTTCACCAAGCATGTTGACCACCAAAAGCAAGTAACATCAAGATTTGCAATAATGAAGTAAGTTTAGTAATGATAACACACGAAATCATAATTACAACATAAATTCACTAATTAAGACCCTCAAAAGTTGATAAAAGGAAACATTGAAGGAATTATCCGCACCTTAGTAGGGCTTCACGTGACTTAATCGCACTTAAGGTTAGAGTTTTTTAGGAAAAACTCTGATTCCTAATACAAATTGAAGGAAAACTCTATAAGAACATGGATTATTGCTATATCGCTTGAATCGAAGAGTAGAGAGTAGAACTTACCTCTGATTCGCAATAGGTTTTGATCGAATGATGATATAGGTAGATCTTAGGGTTTGTTGTAAAGGTAGTACCACTTGAGAATAAGGACACACAAATCCAAGTTCCCAACCTCAATTTCTCCCTTTTCTTCTTTCTCTTCTTTCTCTCTTTCTCCCCAAATTTCTAGGAAAAATTCATATGGGGAAAGGGGACCCCAAAATCTTGGTTTATATAGTGCCAAAAGTGGTGCAAATGGCCCTAAAGACAAGCTATATAGTATTATAACTCTTATAAAACTTGATTCTGAAAGTGCCCTAGTTTGTCAAATTACGTGAGTGTTGAGTCAGTCTTCAAGTGAGCCCCAAGATGAAGATTACAAGATTAAGACCTCAACCAGGAAGAAGCCTGAGTGCTCCAAACAGGTAAATGAAGCCTCACTTCCCTAACCAAACCCTTGAGGTAAATTACCCCATTTAACTTAGTCTTACTTCCAATTCATTGTAAATCATCTTTCGTAAGCTTAAGTGTTGAAAACTTAGAATGTTAGAGGAGTAAAACATGAACTATACAGGAAAAATTGATTGCATCGATTTGTAATAGAAGACATTTTTTTATTCTATCGAACATGGTTCGATTACATCGAAGAATAGGCCCATTCTGTCCAGCAACAAAATGACCATATGCTGAGAAAAATCGATTATATCAAATGGTGTTCGATGATATCGAAATTCAGATTTTGATAGAATCGAACCATATTTGATGGAATTGACTTAAGGCACTCTCTTTACACAGAAAACATTCCCTAATGTTCATCGATATAATCGAGTCACCTTCGATCACATCAAGTAAGTTCTCGATAGAATCAAAGGCTGCTCGACTACATAAAAAATCAGGAACATTTTGTCCAGCAAACCATCCAAGAATATATATCTCTTCAATTATATCGAATACCATTCGATGTCATCGAACTTCAAAATTCAATAGTATCGAATGATGATCGATAGCATCGAATATTAAGATAAAATCTTCCAGCAACCAAATGTAATTTTCTGAAAAGAATTCAATGAGATCGAACTACCTCTTGATTATATTAAAGTGCATGTCGATAGAATTGAAGGGTCCTCAATAAAATCAAAGCAGAATCTGTTTTACACAAAAATGAATATATGTGTAGAAAATCGATGTAATCGAAGTAGGCTCGATAACATCGAATTTCAAGTTTTGATGGAATCGGAGACTACTCGATAGCATTGATAATGACAGATTTCTGCACGTTTTTTTCCATTGGGATTCTTCCTTTATAAATACCATAGATTGTTTCTTAGAAAAATGAGCTAAAATTTAAAAGAGTTTGAGAGAGTTTCTTCAAAGAATTAACACCCTCTTCCTCATTCCCTCTTTCCCATTAGAGTTCATCATTCAATTATTGGCATAAGCATTTACTCACATCTTCATTGCTTGGATTGAATTATGAACTCTATCATTCAATGAGTTTTCAATTGCCCTCATCATAGGAAAATCCTTGTGTTGGAACCCTTGAATGCATAGCTCATGGGAATCTTCTCTATACATTTAAATTATATCATTTAAATAGAGAAGAACAACAAAACTCTAAACCTCACAACTTCGGAGCGTTGATCGAAGCATCAGAAACGGTTGTGGTTTAAGAGAGCTGAAAAATCTTCGTCAACATGGAAGATCTTCAGATTGTGCGAGAAAGGGGCTCACTCACTTATCTATAAGTATAAAGAGTCCATTGAGTCTAAAGCACTTTCCTTGTGTAGGATTGAGATTCAGAGTTTGAGTGACAAACTCACCAAAACCTAGTTGTAAGCCTCCGCGGGAGAATACGTGGTCCTTGTATCGGACGTGTTGTCCTTGTATAGGATGTGTTGTCCTTGTGAAGGGCGTGTTGCCTTATGTAGGCTTCTAGTTTATGTCCTTGTGTATGACTCGTCACCTTGTGTAAGCACCTAAGGCAACCTTGTGTAGGTCCCTTAGTTAACCTTGTATAGGTTGTGAAGGTTCATGGTTAACCTGATTTAAAACCATTGGATAGTGAAATTCGGTACACTCTAGGAGAGTGCGTCTGCTAAGAGTAGAGTGGGCAAGTAGCCGAACCACTATATATGATTGTGTTTGGAATTGCTTTGTGTGCATTAATCTAGTTACACTTATGTCTATCAAATGATTATTATGATGCATGATTTAGTAAATGTATATGTATTGATAGGAATCACATCCCACACACTATCACATACTCTATCCTTATAGGCTTGTTCTTTACATGTAAATTTTGTGTAAGCCTATGTGTTTTGGACTCTCTATTGCCTGAAAGCCATAGAGTTACTTTGCCTTACTCATCTTGATTAAAGTTAGGCATTGGTTGTTCTTATAGGTAAAGAATTTTTGAAAAGTCCTATTCACCCCCCCTTTAGGACATTTGGACATACTTCCATACTTCAGAAATAGCTATTCTATCATAATTTCAGATTCTAGCTGTTTATTTCAGATTCTAGCTGTTAAGACCTACATGGAAGTGTACAGGTCAATCTTTGTCATAGGATAGCTGGCCCTAATGATGATCTATGCAAGGCTTCGATTGCTCGTAAATCGAATACACCAATTAATGGTTATGACAAGAGATCAGTTTAATGGTCAACGATCATTGATAAGGGTTCTGGCTATACAGATACATATATGATATTAATTTAGGTTGGTGTCCCTAATTTGATTATGAACTAACAGTCCGAAAGCCACAAATTTGGCAAAGATCGGATAGGGACATTTAAGTTCCTAATAGATCCTAAAGGTATTCGCACATTTCATGCACTCACCTTGCGAGTTATGTGATTCAAGATGCGATCTCGGCTCGATGTCTCTCGATGGTCATAAGCCTGGTAAGATGAACATCTTTCTATAGTTTCAAGTTTAGTGGCCCACTAACAAGTAGTTTAAAACTTGTTTGGATAATTAGGGCATTTCTGGAATGAATTGGGTAGTGAGATTTCCTGTGCTCGATCATTAAAATTTGGATTAGCTAAGTTCATAGTGGGGCCTATTTGCATTTAGCAGAAATAGTGATTCGGTTTTAATCATCCTAAATCGTTGATTTTTTTACTAAAAGAATGATTAGTCAATTTAGTTTAGGTGTGTGGGATAATCAAGATCTAATCCATTCTATTATTTGTCTTGGTTTTAGGTGGATTTCATTAAACTCTTTTATGCTGATTAATCAGTTGTGGGTTGTCCAGGTCTGGGCCCTAGATGAATAGATTATAAGGTTAGGCCTGGGATTTTGGTGATTGGGTGTAGTCTTTAGCTTCCTACGGTTAACTAATCAAATTTATCTAGTTCTTTATTGATAACAATTACATATATGCTAGGATCGAATGTTAAGGATCACTAAGTGATAAAATAAAATAATTCTAGCAAAAAAAATTTCGAGGATTTTTTAAATCTAGGTTTGTGAAAATCCCAGACATTATAAAAACACGTCCATCATAATGGGCCACACAAAGCTTGGGCCATGTTGTGCCTACGAGGATATCCCTGGTGGTAGGTAGCCTAACCCAAGGGTCTGTGGATTGTGTAGTATAGAACACACCGCCCAAGTGAGTCATATTTATACATGGTAAAACTCTGTAGGCTCCACCATGATATTTGTGTTTTATCCATACCGTCCACTCATTTTGCTAGATCATTTAAGGGTACGAGGCAAAAAAATTAGACAAGAATGAAGCTCATGTGGACCACAACACACAAAATAGTGGGGATAATGACACCCACCCTTGAAACCTTCTTAGAGCCCACCATGATGTTTATTTGTCATCCAACCTGTTCATAAGGTCACATAAACATGGATAAAAGGAAGACATAAATATCAGCTTGATCCAAAACTTCCATGGCCCCTAAGAAAATTTTAATAGTATGTGTTCAATCCTCACTATTTTCCGTAGTGTGGTCCGCGCGTTACGACTTCCGAGAGAATCTCTACAACATGTCACATCAAATCAAGTCAAGTACACCACCCTTTAAGCTTTATATAAGCTTATGCACGATTGATGCGTGCAGGTGACGCTAGGACGTAGCCTTAACTTCACGCAGTAGGAGCGTGTAGTCGAGCTTCAGGAGTTTCCGTTATCATTATCTTGTATTTCCCTTTATACACATTGTACTCAAAGTTTTTGATCATAGTGGATTTTGTGATGGTGTTTTTGTGGTTATTATTTATGGGTTATGCTTATAGTTATGCTTATACTAAATCAAAATCATGTTTAAAATCCTCCTTATAGTATCTCAGGATCGGACCTGGTGTATGGGTGCCGAGAGCCAAGAATGGGGTACTATGGAGGCTGTCAGCGCCGGATTCGACAATCAAAAATTTTGTGAGCCCGATTTCCAAGTTTGGGGCATGACAACATGTCATTGCATGAGAAGTATAGAGCATGCATAAGATCTACAAGTATATTTTGAGCACATATTATGAAAATAATAGTTGGCGCTGATTGAATAATACACGTCGTCCGAAGATGGAGCATGGTCGAGTAGTGAAAGACGGAATGTGATCGAGAAAAACAGTACTAAAGTAATTACCAGGACGTGTCAAAAAGAGTCTGGAAGGCCAGAGTGGTGCTGAAGTGGTTGTTGTAACAAATTGAACGTGGGAAGAAGTATCTACATGGTTATCTCAGAGAAATCTGTGAATAACAAAGAAATTCAACGAAGCAAAGGTTCTCTTACCAACCTAATTAAGCAAATCAAATCCATTAATTATCCTTTATATTCCTTAGCATAAGCTGTCTTTTATTTACTTTCCTTAACATAACTAGTAGCTTAATCTTACTTTAGGAGTAGTAGTAATCTATTAGTTGTAATCCTAGCAGTAATCCAAGTCTATGCACATACGTTGGACAATTTCTATTGTAATACAAGCAATTCTTCTTGTAAAAAAGTGCTTTACAATTACTCCATGTGGTTGACTGTAAGTATTTTCTTTTTGTTCACTTTTGTATTTGAAAGTCCTTTCGTACGGAAGGCAAGGTGCAACCCATTTTTGGAGGACGAACACTACCCTTTGATTATCGCTTGATTATCTTAAACAATATCTTAAGAGTGGCTGAATAGGCAACCGATCTTCTCATATCTCAGTCATATATAGTTAAACCTGACATATCTGACTATCTTGGTGCTTGGGGTCAAAGTTGTTCAATTGGAATCGAGCCTACACAGTCGATTCTGACATGCCCACACTTATCACATGTGACTTAATTTTGAAACCGAGAGGCAATAACTACTATAAATATTGTTGATTGAACGCACCATTAAACGCTTCCTAAGGCCCACTATAATGTTTATGATTAGGTCACCGAAGCCTAAACAAGGGAAACACAAATATCAACTTGATTAAAAAAATCTTTTGATAGCCCCTAAGAAGTTTTTAATGATAAACTTTCAATCATCACTATTTCCTGTAATGTGGTCCACCTAAAATTTAGATGTGCCTCATTTTTGGGCTTCTACATGTTGTCCCCTTGAATCCATAATTCTGTAACATGTAGTATTTGTGGGCTTGCCAAACTGATTGTGCAGCTTAATTCCAACCGAACAACTTTGACCCCAAACACCAAGATAAGTGGATATGTTAAAACTGACAATATATGACCAAGATATGAGAAGATCAGTCTCCTATTCAGCCACTTGCAAGATATTGTTTAAAATGATCAGGCGATTACCAGGGGATAGGCTTCATCCTATAAGAATGGGACGCACCTTACCTTTTATACAAAAGGACTTTAAAAATACAAACACAAACAAAAAGGAAACACTTATAGTCGATCGCAGGGAGTAATTGCAAAAGCACCTTTCTGATAGATAAACTTGTACTTCAGTGAAGATCGTCCAACGTATGAGTGTAAACTTGAATTATAGCTAAGGAATACAGCTACTAAATTACTACTACTCGTAATGTAAGATTAGGCTACTGGTTACTCTAAGAAACATAAAGGAATGATTATGTTAAGGAACATAAAGGATAATTGAAAGATAGATTTGATTTATTTGTTTGATTGGGTTGGTATGAGACATTTTGATTCATTGAAATCCTTTGTTATTAATAAATCTCCTTGCGGTAGTCATTTATAGGCTTCTTCCCCATGTTCAGTCGATAGCAATAGCATCGGCACCACTCTAGCCTTCCAAAATCTTCTTAGACACCTGTCCCGATAACCGCCTCAGCACTGCTTTTCTCTCAACCATGTTCTACATTCGAGCTTCTCGGTCATGCTTCGTGTATTGATGTCATGTAGCACTTTGATTGGCGCTAGTTGTAATGCAACAACACGCACTCAAAACATCCTTAAAGATCTTAGATGTGCTTTATACTTCTTGTGTAATGACGCATGTTCCTTCCTAATTGACTATTCTAGGAACAATAAAAAATAGGGTACAACATTACCCCTGTGTCTCTTCGCCTTTGGGTAAAAAGGTGAAAGCGACGGTGGTCCATTGTTCAATGCAATAAATGTGATTGACCTTTCTTCAACGTCTTAACTCCCTATTGAATCTGTTCAACCGAGACAAAAATCAAGCAACGGTTTTGCTCCTTTTTCATGGTCGTCATTATGACACATTGCACACAATCAAATCGTATGAGGAGTCATGATTATCCTCTCATTAATGCACATGTTCCTAACCGATATATATATATATATATATATGTGTGTGTGTGTGTGTGTGTGTGTGTGTGTGTGTGTGTGTGTGTGCATTTTCGAATCAGTTTGAAATTTTTCATTTTCCACAACTCTTACTCTTCACGTCACTTCTTCTTCCCAAACTCTCTAAGCTTACCTATGTCATTGGCATGGCTACTTCTTCGTCTTCCGGTCCTACAACCTTTCATCAGGAAGACTTCATAAGAGAGCGAGATGCGTTTTCTTCTGGGATCATGAATGACATCATCTTCACCACCCCTATTGACATAAATAAAGCATATATTACACTCAGACTAGCCTTTCATCCTGAGGTTATCCACGAGTAGATTCAGCTAGTTGAACAACTATTTCCAAGCTACCCAGGTGAAAAACTTCTTATCCAAGATCCTGGCCGAGACCCATAGAAGGATGGTCAGAATGGTGTGACTGTGTATTCGACATGTTGGCATCTATGAATGCATCGGTCTCTCCCTGCATGAATATATAACAAACACTTCCTTTATTCCTGCAGCTTTAACCTTCTAAAGTCAATTGACCGACACCTTCCACTTCAGATGTGGTCCTATGAGCCCAACGATCATGGATATCTGCGCTTTCACTCATCTTCTCCCTTTCGGCGATCCAACTATCCCAGCTTCGCCTAGGATGATGAGCACTACTTCGTCCTTCCAGACAGGAATGACAAAGTTTATTCCAACTTTATGCAAATTCAGCATAAAACTCATGCTACTGTTAACAATCAGGAACACACAACATTTCTATTAATGTAGATTTGCTGTTATTTATTCTGCATGAATGTTATATAGACCATAAAAGAATATGTTCATTTGGCTGAGGTACTATCTTAAGGACGACAACTAGCTCTCACTCCATTTATGCTCAGCCATCTATATATATCACGGCATGTATGAAGCAACCACTAAAGGTTTTTACCACAACGGAGGGCCTATATGGCTTCTTCAGATATGTCTTAAATATGTTCGTTCTACTTTTCTAAATCACATCCCTTCCTCTGATTCTTATACTTTCTTTGGCCAGCACAACATCTTTTATCCTAAGTCTAACCATTTGTTTGTAGACTATATGAACTTCTTCACTCTTGACCTAAATAAACCTAATCGTTCATTTATCCTTTTATCAATAAAGAGTTCGGTTCGGCTTGGTTCACAAAAGAGTATGAGACAACCAATGTGGATATGGCCGAGCTCAGAGACAAAACTTGGGAGAGTTATCTCATTTCTAGATATCTTCCCCATGGTAGCACCTCGGAGACAGGTGTCAATGCTAAAGTTGGGGTTGAGCAATACTGTCCCAATCTTCTCGCTCGCCAATTCGGCCTAGCTCAATGCATGACGTACCCATTTACCCACAGAACTTGCAATCAACCTCCACACCATCACTTGCTCATGGATTCGATAAGCACTTTCCAAATTCTCCAAAAAAATTTTAAGATAATAGCTCTATATTCCAACCTCCCGTCTTCCTCATCTATCCTCGCCGGATACTCAATTTCTATAAATGGTGGAAGGATTACTATGAGAGGTTGGTCGTTGAACCCAAGGAACTCATCATCGCCCGACTCTTCCCTTCTATAATAAGGATAGAAAAACCTGTGGTCGAGAAGAAGAAACCATCGACCGAGGGCAATAAGAAGACCACAACATCGAAACCAACCGTCTCTCTAAGTCAGAGAACAACATGGTCACGAAGAATGACATCAGCCACCTCGACCATACCCCCTTCCACAACAATAAGGATGGTTGATCTCGTGTCTCCCCAACCAAAGCGTCAAAAGGTTACAGTTGTAGGCCATGTCAAGACGGTATTACCAGCTCAACCAGGCTTAGCATCTACAGCTCCGCTCATTCTTAGGAGAATTTCATATATAAGACCTCTTCTAGGTCCTATTCTTGTTATTTCTACAGTTCCTGCCACATCAGTCATGCCAATAAGCTCTTCTGCAACAACAAAGATTGACTAAACTACAAAGAAACTTTTAAGTATTTCTCCTGCAGTAAAAGTTGTTTACGCCTTCAAAATATATTATAAATTCAAGTATTGGCTATGAATAATCCTTCCAAAAACTCTTGGAAAATGAAACAAACTCGTAAAAGACATGAAAAAGCTCAATTTAAATGAGCTTTTAATAAATGGATGAAAGATGATGAAAGGCTGAATGATCACAACCTTCCTCTCGATCGCTATCTCAAACCTTACAAACCTATTCCACCCCCTTTCCCTACTCTTACTCATCTTCTTGCGATAGCTATCAACGATCCTATTAAAATTCAATCAATGATCAACCGATACTCCGCTCTTAATGTTCGCTTTGATTTAGATGGATATTTTCTTTTTCTTTTCTGTCTATTTGCTTTACATTCTCCGCTTCTCCTAACATCTTTTATCTATACAATGATAAGAGAACTCTTAGTGGTTGAGAAACAAATTGTTCATGTAGTATCACAACATCAACAACCCGAAATAGTCACCGTTGTTGCTGTAGCCGAGTCTATCATTCCAACAGAATAACTCAATGTCTCTGATTCCGAGGCAATTATGAGTGATATCCTTGGACCTGATGATCAAGCTTCAAGGGACATAAAAATAGCTTAGTCGATGGAGCCTTTCCATGTTTCCATCCATTCTGGGGTTCCATCAATTGTTCTCGATCAAGAAAATGACGAGCCCATTGCAGTAATACCACAAAGTTCATGGAAAAGTGCATCTTCTCATTCTACTCCTACATTAGTTGGTCACTCTGTGCCATCCATTGATCAGCCTGCTTTAGTCAAAATCGTTGGGCATCTAGTAATTGTAGATGAGGAAGAAGAAGAGACCTCTTGGCCATCTACTCTATTAGACACAACTCCTAGCCGAGCAACAACGACTAAAGTTGTTATGATCAATGACACTGATACTTCATTACCTCCTCCAGCAATTGAAATGTCAACTAAATCCCCTCCAGCTCCTGAGACAACTTTTCTTGTTAATGAAGTGTTCTCCTCACTCAGCCAAGCTCTTAATAGTAAAATCATTGTGGTTGAGTCTCCACTGCCTTCCTCAGAACTTCAGCAATTGAAATGTCACGACACCAAGGTGGGTATTGTTTATACATGGTAAAACCTTGTAGGCCCCACCATGATATGTGTGTTTTATCCATATTATCCATTCATTTTTCTAAATCATTTTAAGGTATGAGGCCAAAATGAGGTAGATCCAAATCTCAAGTGGATCACACCACATGAAATAGTGGGAATAATGATGCCCACAAATGAAACTTCATTGAGCCCACCATGATGTTTATTTGCCATCTAACCTGTTCATAAAGTCACTTTCAATGGTAGGCATTCAATCCTCACTATTTCCTAGTGTGTGGTCCACTTAAATTTTAAATTTCCCTCATCTTTAAGCTCATGCCTTAAAATGATCCGACAAAATGGATGGACAACATAGATAAAACACATACATCATGGTTGGGTGCACAAGGTTTTGCCACATATACACAGTACCATCGCTGGTGGTATGTTATACCCCACACAATTCGAGTTGGACCCATTAGGGTTTGAATTGCATAGTACTCAAGCACATGATAGAGCGCACCATGATGTATGTGTCTTATATATCCACGTGGTCTATCCATTTTGCTGATCATTTTAAGGCAGATCCAAATCAGACATGAGCCACGCTACTAAAAATAATTGTTGATGCAGAAATCTGGTTAGCCCCTTTCTGGACCTATTTACCTGCACAAGGAATGAACAAGGAAGACCCTGGCTAGAGTAGGGGACCCTCTGATGCCTAAGTTAAGGACATGATCTGGGTCTAGTTGAATATCGAGGGTTTAAGGCTAAAGATAGTGCATACCTTTTATCATTGGAGGTACCTTATTTATAGGTGAGGAGAGGCAGTGTCATAGAGGGTTCTCATCTCCATTTAGTAGTAATTTGAATATAGAGGACTTGGATTCCTTGTGCAGCAGATCTTTTTAGATCCTTGGCTAGAATTTTGGGATGATCCGTGTGGAAGTCGGTTTCCGTGATCTTCTGTCGAGAATGCGGACAGAGCTGATTGAGGTCAGGTCAGACCTCCCTGAGGGCGGGTTCAGCTGTCCCGACATCATCTTAGCTAGGTCACAGCAGAAGTCGGTGCTGTGTTCGTCTAAGGATGGGTCTCGCCGACCTGAGGTGAGATAGCTTACTTCGCATTGTAGCTAACTAGCGAAGACCTCGTCTTTGTGTTTAGAGGACGAGATCGGCCTTTCCCCATACTTAGTCGAGGAGGTTGAGCTCAGCCTTTCCTTGTACTTAGTTGAGGAGGTCGAGCTCAGCCTTTCCCTGTACTTAGTCGAGGAGACTAAGATTTAACCATTGGATCATAAACTGTCGCTTATTTGAATTGTTGATCTGACCCATCAATAGTTGGTCGATCTATTTCCCCCATAACAGTAAGTCCCCCCTACTTACAAGTTCGCGTAATGGACTTGGTAAGTATTGAGTTTGGTCAAGTCAGATAATCTTAAATCAACCTTGAAATCTAGCTGAGCTAGGCTACTGAGCAGGCCGAAAAGTCAAGGAGGACAGATTGTCTATTTTCCGCCATGGATGATAAGGGGAGGAGGATGCAGAGCTCGAGGTGAGGGTAATGATGATGGTGTATCTTCGGATGACAGCGTCATTTGATCTTCAGGCGTGTGGTTGAGCGCCAGCTGTTTGAGGCTCGGCGCCCTAGGTCGCTACATGTCACGTGGCTTATAGGGAGGGCATTTTCGTGACGCTACAGCTCCTCGTGCTTAAGCATTGATTAAGTCCCATTAATGCACTGGGCTATATGTATATAAGAGGGGGTGGGATGCTTAGAACTCCTCACTTCTCTTCCTTTCTTTTGCTCTTCACCGGACCAGGCGATTTTCGGTAAGTCGAAAATCCTCTCTATTTCCCTCTTTTCGGTAGTTTTCCTTTCTCCGGCTTCTATTTTCCTCTTTCCATCTAGCTTTTTCATCCAAATGTCAGATTGGTCTAAATTTAGGTCAGTGTCGGGAGCCTTCCACAACAATTTATACTACTCCCTTGAAGACACTCGTCCAAATAGATTCGTCCCTTCTTCTTCAAACATGGGGGATGAAGAGGTCAGATTTCGGGGTTTGAGTGACGAGGGAGTCTGGCCAGGACTAAGGGGTCTTGATGCTGAAATTGTGGAGGTCACGACTTTTAGCTCCACAATGACTGAGGCTGACCTAATTCAGGTCTGGGGGGGTTATCAGATCCCCGAGTCGATCTTACTCCGAGCTCCAAAGTTGGGAGAGGTGCCTGGTCAACCTCACGCGGGTGAGTTAGTCATCTATGTTGTGGCTTTGCAATGCGGCCTTCATTTGCCCCTGCATCCCACGATCCAAAGGCTCCTTGTTCATGTGAAGCTGGCCCCTATTCAGTTTATCCCAAATGCCTAGAGGGCTTTAGTCGGGACCCATATTCTTTGGCAGCAGCTCGGCTTTCCTAAGTTGTCTATAGCCAAAATTTTGTATTTGTATGAAGTTAAGGTCAATCATGTGAACTTAGGGTGGTACTACTTATCTGCCTGGGCCAATCAAGGTAAGGTGTTCATCACATTCAACCCTTCATCTAACAAGAGGTGGAAAGACAAGTGGTTCTTTATGTCCGGGGAGTGGGCAGACCTGGCGATCGGAGTTCCCACCAAGTTCATAACTCTAGGTCGGGGACTATCAAGTTGTAATTAAGTTTGAGTAGAGTTTGGATTTGTCGTTGATCATTCTCCTTTGTGTAGTAGGTTCTTCTCGTGTTTAACCTGAGCTCTCCTCTTCTCAACTTCTGATCGAAGTTGGAAGGTGTTGATCACCCCTCTCACTTTATTTCAGTCTAGGATTGCCAAGTCACTCACAAGCTGCAAAGTATGTTGTTACGTCTTCACCCCTCTTTTCTTTTGTGTCGAGCTCTGGTTTATCTGTTTGTTGACATTTTCATTTTTACAAGCATGTTGACTAATCCTGCCCCTTCTAAGAAAATGAAGCTTCCTCCTCCGGCAGAGGTAGATCGGCTCAGGAAGAGGTTAAAGGAGGGCGTAGTTCCTCGCAGGACTAAGGGGCCCGCCCAGGCGATAGTTCAACCTCCGCCTGACATTCCTTTGCCAGCTAACAGGCCCAAGGAGGAAGTCGCCTCTGCTGCTATTGCTGCTCCAGAACTGGTGCACGTGTTGGTGGAGGAAGCCCCTACTCAGGGTCCTGAGGGGGCAGTCCCAGTTGCCCCTAAGGAGGGAGCTTGATCTGCTCCTGATGATGTAACTCCTGTCATCGGGGCAGAGGAGGGAGCCCAGTTTGCCACTGGTGCAGCGGTTCTAGCTCACGAGGCGGAGGGGAGTGGCTCAACCTCCGAGCTGGGTCCCTTGACAAAGCTTACTAGGTGGGCTTCTTACCATGTTAACAAGTAGGAGATCCTCACAGCTTCCGCCCTTCATCCGATGGACATTCTGTGGGAGGCGGTCGTCTCCCTCCTGAAGGTATGATTCGAGATCGTTAGCCAAACTCTATTCATGGTCTTCTTCGTTTTTCTGACTTCATTTTTGTTTTCAGATTACTCCAACTCTCTTAAGGGCACGACTAATCTTTAAAGAGGTCAGATTCGATTATGAGAAGCTAAAGGCCAATCTTCAGGCGAAGTCCGCCGAGCTTCAGATCGTGACAATTGACAGGGATGCTGCTCTGGCCCAGGTGGATATCCTACAGGAGGTCCTGCACATGCTAGGGGACGACCGGAGGGTCTTGAAGGCTCAGGTTGATGACACCCTTCTAGAGAGTGCCTCAAAGTACTCTGCTCTAGAGGACTTGAAGGCTAAGAAGTTGCATTCGGATGCAATTCTAGGTCGAGAAGCTGAAGTTGGAGATCGCCCTTGCAGAGGCAATCTTTAAGTTGGCCGAAGTCGAAGCCTCTATCCCCAACATCAAGTCGGAGGTGGTGGAAACCTTCAAGGCTTTTGAAGAGTGCATCGATGAGCTCAAAGACTACTTTAGTCTGGATTTTACTCGGTGCGAGGAGTTAGTCAAGCTGAGGTATCCAAGTATAAATCTAGACGGCTTGGCCGAGGTTGCTCCCGTGGCTCCTGCCGAAGTCCCCCCTCCTAGCGAAGCTCTCACACCCACTCCCGCTGAAGCTCCTGCTCTTGTTAAAGCTCTTGCTCCCGCGAAGCCCAGAACTGAGGATGCTCTTTAAGCCCCACTTACTTTTAATTTTTTAAAATATATTAATGAAAAGGGAACTTTTTGCTGCAGTGGCTTGTCGTGTGAATTTTCTAAGTGTGTTTGTCGATTCGAGTTGTCATTTGTGGACTACTTGCCGAAGTAGTGTCAAGAGTTGAATGCCAGGCCTCTTTGAGGGTCGGATCATGGGTGAAGGCATTTTTTCCCTTGTTCGAGGGAAGCCCTCAATAGATTTCTGTAGGTCGAACGCTTAGTAAATCGAGAAATAAAAATGAAAAAAAAAAGTCCCTTGACTTGGGGTTTTTATTGCAATTTCTCAAAGTAGATTTCCACATTATAGATTCAGTGTAGTAGAAAATTATAGACCCTGATCTGGGGCTCAGTTGGTCATGCGTGGTAGATTTTCAGGTGTTCGGCATGCCAAGGATGTGGTAGGGGTCGTCCCTCCATGTATTCAAGTCAATAGGTCCCTGGTCGGCTCGTGCTCGTCACCGTGTAGGGGCCTTCCCAATTCGGGCCTAGAGTTCCTAAACCAGGTTCCTTGGTATTTTGGAAGGTCCTTCGGAGGACTAGGTCTCCCGCTCGGAATCTCCGTATTTTCACTCTGGAATTATAGAAAGGAGCTACTTGTCGTTGCCGAGCAGCGACTTTAAGTTAGGCCAGCCCCCTTCTTTCTTCGATTAAGTCCAGCTTTAAAGTCATCTGCTCGTTGTTCTGTTCTTCATTATAACAGCGGGTCTAAGCAGTTGGGAGTCCGATCTCGACTGGGACAGCGGCTTTCACGCTGAAGGCGAATGAAAAAGGTGTTTCTCACGTGGTTGTTCGAGCAGTGGTTCAATATGCCCAGAGGACGAGAGGGAGTTCTTCCACCCAGGCCCCTTTAGCCTTTTCGAGCTTGGTTCGGAGGTGGCCCTTGATGATTTTATTGACCGCCTCCACCTGATCGTTGGCTTAGGGGTGCCGAGATGATAAGTAGACATTTCAGATTTTGAGGTTTTCGCACATGCCTCAGAATCAGTTATTGTCGAATTATTTCCCATTGTCCGAGATGATCCTATAAGGGATCCCGTATCGGCATATGATATTTTTATAGATGAAGTCGGTGATCTTTTGCTTAGTAATGCCATGGGCTCAGCCTCGGCCCATTTAGTGAAATAATCAACTGCGACGACTATGAATTTGGTCTTCCCTTTGCTAGTTGGCAGAAGATCGATGATATCAATCCCCCACTGGGCGAAGGGCTAAGGTCCGATCATGATTTAGTTGCTCGAGGGGTTGATAGGGTATTGTCGTGAATTGCTAACACTTGTCACATTTCTAAGTATACTGTCCTGCATTTACCTGGATGGTTGGCCAGAAATATCCTTATCGAATGATTTTGTGGAGAGCGCCCGACTGCCGGAGTGGTTACCACAGATGCCTTCATGGTTTCTCTCAGAACATAGTCGGCCTCCTCAGGTCGAAGGCATCTGAGGTATGACAGGGAGTATCCTTTCTTGTAGAAGACGTTTTCAACCATGGTATACCGAGTTGCCCTAGATCAAAGTCTTCGTGCTTCTAGTCGACCTTTAGGAAATTTCCCTTCTTTAAGATAGTCTATTATTGCATCCATCCAAATTGGTCCTGAACTTATGGGGAAGACTGTGTTTGAGTAAGCCTCGTAGATGCTTGGCTTTGTCAGGAACTCGATTGAGGTGGACTTTGGGATATCATCCTCCGACGATGAGGCTAGTTTTGTGAGTACGATTGTCTTGCATTTTTTCGATCTAAGGATTAGGCTAATCTTACACTTCAAAAATTTATCAATCATTTCTCGAGCTTTTTGTAGGTAGGCTTTCATCCTTTCCTTTTTAGCCTGATATTCATTGGTTATTTAGCTGATGATGAGCTGCGAGTCGCTGCGGATTTCCAGATGTTGAGCTCTCATTAGTGCTGCCAGCCTGAGTCCATCCAACAAGGCTTTATACTATGCTGCATTGTTTAACGCTTGGAATCCAAATCTCAAGGCATATTTTATGTAGGTCTGGTTGGGTGCTTTTGGCACTATCCTGGCCCACGTTGACTTTAGAGTTGGATGAACCTTCTACGTGCAGTGTCCATGTTTGCCCATCTGGCCTGACTAGTTGGTCGTTGGTTTATTCGATTTGGTCGTCAGAGCTGGTTACCTGATGGTCATTAGTCATGACCTCGACGATGAAGTCGGCCACTGCTTGGCCTTTGATGGTTGTTTGGGGCTGATAGCGGATGTCAAACTCGCTGAGTTCGACTGCCCATTTCCTTAACCTTCCTGAAACTTCAGGTTTCTGGAGTACTTGGCAGAGAGGTTGGTCAGTTAGGACCACGATGGTGTGAGCTTGGAAGTATAGCCAAAGACGTTTGGTTAAAACAACCAAGGCTAGGGCGAGCTTCTCGATGTCTGGTACTTGACCAAGGCCTTACTGACGTAGTATACTGGCAATTGCTTTCCTCCCTGTTCTCTGATGAGGGTCGAACTAACGGCGGCTGAAGAGACTATTAGATATAGTAGAAGCGGTTCACCCTGCTCAGGTTTCGAAAGTAGTGGTGGAGACCCCATGTATTTTTTGAGTTCTTAGAAGGTGAGCTCGCATTCCTCTGTCCATTTTGCTTTTTTATTTCCCTTCAATTGTTTGAAAAAAGGAAGGCATTTGTCTGTAGCTCGGGATACGAAGCGACTGAGTGCAATTATTCTCCCTGTGAGGCACTGGATTTCTCTCGTTGTTCTTGGTGAGTTCATGTCGAGCAAAGCTTGAATTTTTTTGGGGTTGGCCTCTATCCCCCTTTCGCTGATCAAGAACCCGAAGAATTTTTCTTAAATGACTTCAAAAGCACATTTGCTCAAATTTAACTTCATTTGATATTTTTTGAGGATTGTGAACATTTCCTCCAGATCGGAGAGGTGATCCTTAGCTTTGATGCTCTTGACTAGCATGCCATCAACGTAGACTTCCATAATGCGCCTGATATGCTGGGTAAACATCTTATTGACAAGTCGCTGGTATGTGGCTTCAATATTCTTTAGTCCGAAGGGTATGACTTTATAGCAATAGAGGCCCTTATTGGTGATGAAGGTTGTCTTCTATTTGTCATGAGGGTGCATTGCAATTTGGTTATAGCCTAAGTAGGCGTCCATAAAGCTCAAGAGCTCGTGCTCGGTCATGCTGTCGACGAGTTGATCGATCCTTGGGAGGGGAAAGCTATCTTTAGGGCAGGCTTTGTTCAGGTCAGTGTAATCCACATAGACCTGCCACTTCTCATTAGCTTTTTTCACCAGGACGACGTTAGTTATCCAGTCTAGATAGTAAATTTCTTCTATGAATCCTGCTTCGAGGAGCTTTCTGAATTCTTCTCCAATAATGGCATATCGTTCGGCTTCGAATACTCTCCTTTTTTGCCTAACCGGCCAATGGTCTGGATCGACATTTAGCTTATGAGCCATTACCCTTGGATCAATTTCGGGCATGTCTTGGTGTGACCAAGTGAACACATCAGAATATCATCGGAGTAGGTTCATTATCTCTTCTTGTTGTGTTGGAGCTGAGATGACCCGACCTGGATAGTGCGGGTCGGGGCGGATTCAGCAAGCGGGATTGATATTCCACAGGTCGTCCTCTCTTGATAGAATTTTCTTGGGGGTCGAGAGAAGTTATGGTCATTGCTTGTTGATTTCTCAATGCCAATGAGTAGCATTGTCGAGCTTCTTATTGATATCCTTTGATTAGCCTAGTGTTGTGGTCAGTTGGGAACTTCATCGCAAGATGATATGTTGACACGACTACTCGGAAAGTGTTTAGGGAAGGTCATCCGAGGATGACGTTGTAGACAGAGGGGTAGTCGACTACCAGGAAGTTGATCATGGTTGTTGATTGATTTTTCCCTTCTCCTGTGATGATTGGGAGCTAGATTGACCCTTCCGAGGTGATTTTATTCCATGCAAACCTAAGCAATGGGGTATTAATAGGTTAGAGTCGAGACCCCTAGATACCCATTTTGTCGAACGCTTTAACGAAAAGGATATCTGTCGAGCTGCCGGTGTCTGCCAAAATTCGAAACACCCTGTGGTTGGCTATGGTCATAGCCACTACTAGTGCGTCGTCATGGAGGTGGTGGATACCTCGGGCGTCATTTTCGGTAAAGGCTAGATCGTAAGGTATCATTCTCTGCTCCTTTGGAGGTCTGCTAGTAACATAGATCTGTTGTTCTGAGCCGCAGCAACTAATACTTTGAGCATGGGCTCTCCAAGCTCTGTTTGAGTCACCTCCCCCGACGAGTTCGCCGAAGATAGTGCGAATTTCTCTAATGGACTCGTTGTTGATGGGCTGCTCGTTCTTTGGGTTAGATTAGTTTTCCTTCCTGTTAACATATTCGTGCAGGTGCCTATTGCGGATGAGAGCTTCAATTTCCTCTTTCAAGTCGAAATAGTCACTAGTTGAGTGACTATGGTCTTGATGAAAGTGACAGTACTTTCGCTTGTCCCGCTTATCCACATCAAACTTCATCTTATTCGGCCATGTGAAGATACATTTATCTCTGACTTCTATAAGGACTTGCTCGGTCGTAGTGTTGAGAGGGGTGTACGAACTAAACCTACTGTTAGGGCGTCTGCCCAAGCGTTGGCTTTTAGGGGCTTCATAGTCTTTCCTCCTTTTGTTGTTGTTGGATGAACTTAGCTCCTCCTTGGGTCGCTTCTCCTTGGTCGAGCTTTCCTTATGCTGAGCTACTCTCTATAGGCTAGCTGCTTCCTAAGCGTTGGAGTATTTCTGAGCTCTATTGAGGAGGTCGACCATCATCGTAGGAGGACTCTTGTCAAGCGAGAAGAGAAACCTCCCTTCTCTTAGTCCTCTCATCATGGCCGTTAGAGCAATTTTCTTTGAATGTGCTTGTACTTGCATCTTTTCTAGGTTAAAGCACTTGATGTAGTCCTTGAGCAACTCGCCTTCCTTCTGAATGATATGGAGGAGGTGGGAAGCCGATTTGAGGCTTTCTTTCCTCCCGATGAAGGTGGTGATAAAGGCTTTACTAAGCTGTGTGAAAGAACTAATTGATTGTTGCTTCAGTTATTAGAACCGCTTCCGAGCTGCTCCCGTCAGAGTTAGCAGGAATGCACGACACATGACTGTGGTGGATGCACTTTGCAATTCCATCCAAGCCCTAAAAGATTTTAAGTGTTCTGCAGGGTCGGTGGTCCTAGAGTATGGGGCGATCTGCGACATATGGAACCTTGGTGGGAGTTGTGCTTGCATTATTTTGGTAGTGAACGGAGGCTCGGTTTCTTCCAGTATTGCCTCCATTGAGGTTGGCTTCCCGGGGATCGGTAAGCTTGCCTTATGTTATTGATCTGACCTCACAGGTCCTTGAGCTTGGCTTCCCAAGGGTCGCTGCTTTCAGCTATGGCCTTGGCTGCTGCCTCGGGTGCCTTATCGCGCTTTTTTTTATATCCAACTCATGACACAGAACGGAAGCTACTAGAGCGACAGAGCCAGATGCGTGAGAAGGTACCGGCCTTGATGTTCTGAGCTGCCGGCTTTTGCAGGAGGCAGTAGGCACCTTAGATGGCTCGGGGAGTTCTTGAATCGTCAGTCCCACCACTAGCTTGTCCCCTTGTGTAGGGTGGGGTTATAGTTGCTCTAATAGCTGTTTCATGGAATTTGTGTTGTTGTTCAACATCTCAACTTGTTGCACGAGGGAGACAAGTCATCCTCGACTCCAAAACCACTGCACCGGTCCCACAGGCGCAACATCAACCTGCAGTTGAGAAGAGGAATCTTGGTGGTTGGTGGACTAGTCTAGCGGCGCGAGATCGGGCGCAACAGAGGAGGTGAGAGCCTTCTTCTTCTCTTTCGCCATTGTTGAGATATGATGGAATGAGAATGACTTTCAATGTCATTCTCACAGACAACACCGAACTGTTGATGTAGAAATTTGGCTAGCCCCTTTCTGGACTTGTTTACTTGCACAAGGAACGAACAATGAAGACCCTATCTAGAGCAGGGGACCCTCCGATGCCTAAGTCAAGGACAGGATCTGGGTCTAGTTGAATATCTAGGGTTAGGGCTAAAGATAATGCGTACCTTTCACCATTGGAGGTACCTTATTTATAGGTGAGGAGAGGCGATGTCATAGAGGACTCTCATCCCCATTTAACAGCAATTTGATTATAACAGGACTTGAATTCCTTGTATAGCAGATCTTTCTAGATCCTTGGCTAGAATTTTGGGATGATCTGTGTGGAAGTCGGTTTCCGTGATCTTCGATCGAGAACGCGGACAGAGCTGATTGTAGTCAGGTCGAACCTCCCAGAGGGTGGGTTCAACCGTCTCGACATAGTTCGAGGTAGGTTATAGCCGAAGTTGGTGATCGTCTAAGGATGGGTCTCGTCGACCTGAGGTGAGATAGCTTGCTTCACATTGCAGCTGACTAGCGTAGGCCTCGTCCTTATGTTCAGAGGTCGAGATCGGCCTTTCCCCTTACTTAGTCGAGGATGTCGAGATCGACATTTTCCCATACTTAGTCGAGGAGGTTGAGCTTGGCCTTTTCCCGTACTTAGTTGAGGAGACTGAGATTTAGCGACTGGATCATAAATTGTCGCTTGTTTGAATTATTGATCTGGCCCATCAATAGTTGGTTGGCCTATTTCCCCATAACAATAGTTTTGATGGAACACACCATTAAAAACTTCCTAAAAAATAGTATAATGTTTATCTGCCATCCAACTTTTTAACAGAAATTGGATGAAGGGAAAACACAAATATCAGTGTGATCCAAATGTCTTTTGATAGCCCCCGAGGAAGTTTTCAACTATATACTTTCAATTATCACTATGGTTTGTGGTATGGTTTACTTAAGATTTGAACGTGCTTCATTTTTTAGCTCATGCCTAGAAATGATCCGGCTGCATGGATGAACACTGAAGATAAAATATATACTCCAACCCACCGGTCTCTCTCTAATCTCATTTTAGCAAGAAGAACCGCGTGATATGTCTCTCTCTCTCTCTCTGCGACGCATTTTAGCAAGAAGAAGCATGCGATGTCAAAAGGTCCAAAATAATCCACATTAAAATAATTCGCCTTTAATAAGAAACTACACTTTGGTCGCCCACATGCACCACTTTCCACACACACCTTTATACGTGGATCGCGTGCCAACATGTCACCCGTGTAGGACGGTAAGGGACGCGGATTTCCTGCAAAAACCTTATTGGGCTGGGATGGCAGGTGAGGCCCACTGTTAAATCCTCCCCGTCCATCCATTTTGTGAGGTCATTTTAGGACATGGAATTGAAAATAAGGTGGATCGAAAACTTGAGTGAGCCACGTGAGAGGAAACAGTAGATATTCAGTGACCACCGTTCAAATTTTTTCATGGCCACAAAAGTTACTCATCAGGATAAATTTTCATTATTTTCACTTCATCCCGATGAGAATGACCTCATGAATGGTTTAGATGGTATATAAACATCAATATGGAGACCAGAAAGATTTCAACCGTAGGAAACTCTTATCTCGACCCACTTAGTTTTCTATGTGAAAATAGGGGGGAAATCCGCGTCGACAGGTGAGCTGGCAAGCCTCGCGGTGAATATGATGTATCCCAAAAAAAATATACGAGTCTACTTATGATCGGTCAACACGTTTAAGATTAAATACATACCGTTGGCAAGTTTTTCTAAGCCTTTGACGGTTCTCTTTTATCGGAGGGCATCCTGACGTGCATACATGCCATCCTGATTCTTCATTGATTCGACTGGACTGCGCGGTCCGGATGAACGACACGCTTATGTGCTGCGTGTAAAGGTGCGTGTGGGGCTAGCGGACCGCTCGGCTACAGAATCACCCTCCAGGAGGAATTATACCATACATGGCTTACGTTGCTACATCCCTGCATTTTGACAACTGGGGCCATGGATTGGCAATCCCCACCATTAACCTGTTCAATCCCATCGTTTATGAGCCATGGCCCAAATTTCACTCATAGTACTCGGTCAAACCAATCAATACAACCGTCTTTTTTTTTTAGTTTCTTGTGAACCGTTGTTGTATTTCACTTCTCAACTGCCTATCCCTACGACACAAATAAAACAATTTTAAAATTTATATAAAAAGTAACTTTATTTACCTATACTCACATTGTTTAAAAATAAATCAATGGTCTAGATTATAGGAAAGTGGGCCCCATTTGTCAAAACTGAAAGGCGTGCATAGTTTGAAAAGCGCAGGCTACCGAATCAGATAATTCCTCCTCCAAAGGCGATTTATTTGATACTCTGTAAATGTACGACGCTCGATGCTCAGGCAGTCAGAAATTGTGAACATGGAATACATTAAATACAGTTAAACCGACTAAATAGCGTAAGCCATTGTTTCTAAATCACATTCCTAAAAAATCAGATTGTTTAAAAAATTCTAACCACTGAATCGTGGACACTTCTTTGTTGAAAATGGACCATTGGATGCATTTCATTCTCCAATTGTCCGATAATCAAATAAATTTAATTTTTAGTTAACATACATCTAAATAGGTCCGATAACTTAAAGGTTTAAATTAAATTAATTACTGGTATTCCAAGCGTGAAATTTCATAGTAATTTCTAAGTGCCTGCGTATCATCATCTACCGGAGTATCAAAGAGTTTCTCCTGCTAAAAATTCCTCCCGCGTGTCCATAAATAAAGAAAATACCCCTTACTTCCTTCCCCTTTCATCATCTCCCTCTCTCTCTCTCTCCTTCTGCCATGGTCTCTGCTAACAAGCACCACCCTCTTCCTCCACCACCCCAAAACCCTAAAAACCCTAACTTCCCCACCACCGGCGACAGCGATGGCAAAGACCCACCGTCGCTCCCCACCCACATCAGCCAATCGTCATCGTCCAAAACCCCCCTCACCATCGACGGCTCCGAAGAAGACACGGCCCTCCGCCTCTCCGGTTCGCTGACTCGGGAAGAAGTCCTGCGACGCCGCTCCCGCCGAGTCAAGCAACTCGCCAGGTACTACAAGAGCCAGTACTGGGCCCTGATGGACGAGGTCAGGGCCCAGTACCGAGGGTATTATTGGAAATACGGGAAAAGCCCTTTCAAGGAAGAAGGAGATAGCGCTGCCGCCGCTGCTGAAGGGAGCGGCGAGAATAACGGTGATTTCAGGAATGGTTGCGGTGGCAGTGGCGACAGCATGAAGAAATGCGCTTTTGGGGGGTGTAAGTCGAAGGCAATGGCGCTGACGAACTATTGCCATTCTCACATACTTTCAGATAGCAAGCAAAAGCTATACAAGGCTTGCAGCTATGTTATCAAGAGGTTTGGGTTTTTTTTTTTTTTTTTTTTTTTTTGTTTTTCTTCTATTTCGGTGGATGTTAGGGTTTTGATTGTTGGGTGAATCTTCTTTTATTATTATTATTATTATTATTATTATTATTATTATTATTATTATTATGTAAACTAATGCTTATATTAATGTTTTCTCAAGATTTGTTAGTTGATTAAGAAATATTTTGATGATTTTCTTATTAGTTACCAATCTCAATGTTTCTTCATTTTGTTCTCTATTTGCTTTTAATATCTTGTCTGTGGATTGGACTCCGCAGTGATGCGTTCGTCAGGAAGTATTGAATAGTTTCGACTCATCCAGGATATATGTGGTGCTTCATTCAGTCTGATCCTGACCGTCTGAACCCTGGGCCTATTGTGGTCGGAGGACCTCCCAATCATTATGCCAATCTGACAATCTTAACCATTTGATTCATCTCGATGAAATTGGACTTTGGGCGAGACGTTTTTCTTTGAAACTGCCAAATGGTGGCCATCCAACAGGCAGTTAGGATAGTCTGATGAGTGTGAAATTTTGCTCATACTCAATTGTTGGTAGGACTGTTGATCGGCTGAGCCTGGGTCAAGCAAACTCAAGGATTTGAAATGGGCCCATTGACAGACCTGTTAATGATGGGGCCCATGATTATATGGGGTCGATTGGCAAGCATGTGTATGCCACATGTGCCATTGATGTGTTGCCAGCCATGGTAGGTGACTCAATTTGAAATGGGCCCATTGACAGACCTGTTAATGATGGGGCCTATGATTATATGGGCTTGATTGGCAAGCATGTGTATGCCATATGTACCATTGATGTGTTGCCACCCATGGTAGGTGACTCATTGTGTTGATATGATGGGCTCCACTATGAATGTATCATGTTCCATACATACCTCATGGGGCAATCCTAACCTTTCAATTGGTGGCCTGCAATAAGGAGTTAAGAACAAAAGCAGCAATGTCCACATTCAATGAAGAAGAGGTTGAAATTGGATGGCTGGATCTGTGAGGTTTTGGGGGCATGGTCTGTTCTATCTGAGCTCAGGACCAGCTGGTGCATTACTTTTTGACAGAGCTTTTTAATGTTCTTTAATGATTTCTTTATTTAGTTGCAATATTTTGTCTTGTTTTTTTATGGTTAGTGTTGTGTTCTTGATTCTGATGGTTTTACTAATGTTATTTTTTATTTTAATGTATACAAATTTGGTTTTTGTAGTTAACAAATGTATAGTTTTCATAAGCAATCTGTGTGGGAGAAAAAAAAAGGTCTCATTTGCTTGTAAGGTTTACAAATTGACTTTGTATGATGTAGTCTTGAAAATGAATGGGTATGCTGTAAACTGGAGTTCGTAGGGTTGGTCATTTTCCTCAATGATGGGGATATTTGTATGTGGGAACTATAACCAAAATTGCATCTTTACATGTTGGTATTTATGGACCTACATAAATGGAAAATTTGCTTCAAGAATTTTGGTTTCTTGTGTGATTCATGAGAAATACAAAGAATAGAATGCACTAGTGTCTATTTTGTAACATGTTGTAATGGGTACTTGCAAGCTTTGATGCTTTTAGATATATATTTTTTAATTTATGATAAATGCTAATAACAAATGGTATTTTATTCTCATTTTCATAATATGGTTCTTAGTGAGAATTTGCTGAGTTTTGACGCTCTCTTGAGAAATGGATCTTCTTTCCTGTTTTACCAAAGAAGTGAGTAAAAAGATCTCTCTCTCTCTCTCTCTCTCTCTCTCTCTCATGGTTTAAATTGCTTGGTTACCATCAGGGGGGCTTTTTATGTAAATTTTCTTTTTAATCAGTTTTATATGACATGTTAACTGTTGGGCCTCGATTTACCAAAATCATTGATTGTTTCTCAAGCATTGAAAATTGAAATTGTGCCTTTTCCATTAAAAAAAAAAACAGCTTATTTAATAACTTATGCATTTTGTTTCAGTGCGCAAACTGGACAAGTTATTTGTGGGAAGCCAGTGCTGAGAGCTGCTGTGCCCTCCCTTTGTACCGTTCACTTCCAAAAGGCTCAAAGACACGTCTCACAGGCTTTGAAGAAGGCAGGCCTTAGTGGTTCCTCATCCAACAAGCCAGCTCCAAAATTTCACGTCATAGTTGCAGAATATGTTCACCAAATCCAAAACAGAAGAAGAGAAGCACGGAATGCAGCCATTGAGAATGATGCAATTAGAGATGAAAATGGTGGTTGACTGTTTTAGGCTTGTGGATGCAATTTCAATCTGGAATATATCTAATCATTTAGCAGAAGTTCATATCCTTGGATACGAAGTCTCTCCACCAATCTGAGCTGAGCGTAACATGAATGCAGCAGAGGTCTCTCGGTTGAGGAGCTTTAGAGCCAATTTAAGGTCACCTAAAAGTCTCTCTTTCAGTCTCCAGTTGTTTTTGCTTCCAGGCTTAAGATTTGTGCTACTACTAATTCTATGGTTCTTATCCTCCATCCACATTTATCATTTTTTTTTTTTGTTTTTTCCACATTATGGAGTATCTATCGGTTGTTTCCTAGTTAAATTGATTTTAAGTTACATTGTTGCAGGTGGCATAAACAGAAAGGAGATCCCGAAGCAGTAATATTGACATGCAATGTTATGACTATATTGTTGCGGTCATTGACATGAATGGAGATATTTCTTGCACAATCAATTTGGCTGTTCCAATGGTGATGGGTGCTGGTATTTTCTTCTATGATGGTGACTTTTGTGAAGTGCAGATGTGAATAGGAAGTACAGAGGCTATTGTAGTTGTGGAAATGTGAGTTCGTGTTGTACTTGTAGCAAATTCTTTGTAAGGCTGATTCTTGTGGAAATTTAAAGTGTCATGTGAATGCAAAAGTGTAGAGGTTTGTTCTGTACTTACTACATGATAAAGGATTCCATGTTTGTTTTGATAATTCTCAAGGTTGTATCATTGTATTCATCTATAACATTTTCAATAACAGTGATTCCTAATTGTAGAATGAGAAATGGCATCCTTGAACTTTATTCGCTCCTTTATGTAGGCTTCCTTCCTGATTGGGACATGGACTAGTAAGGAAATATTGCATGTACTGCTATGTTTCTGACTGGGAAATGTTTTGCTGATGCTGGAATATGCTCCGTCTTTGATGCTCACATCCACATCCTAATCGTCCCTCCCCTTCCCTCTCCCTCCCTCCCTCCCAGGGTATCCCAAATCGGTTACGTATCGGCCCTCCCTCCCTCCCAGGGTATCCCAAATCGGTTACGTATCGGCTGTAACGGCCGATACGTAACGGTAACGGTGGGACCCGTTACGCGATACGGGGTCGAAACGGCCGTTACGGAATTCTGTGATCGTAACGGCCGTTACGGGCCATAACAAACAAAAAACAAAAAAAAAAAACTCACCTTTTTTTCCTTTCTTTTCTTCTTCTTCTTCTCTTTCTTCTTCTTCTTCTTCTTCTTCTTCTTCTTCTCGAGCAGCTGCGGCTGCGCCCGGCTGCGGCTGCACCCTGCTGCGGCTGCGCCCTGCTGCGGCTGCTTCTTCCTCTTCTTCTTCCTCTCTCTCTCTCTCTCTCTCTCTCTCTCTCTCTCTCAATCTCTTCGGTCCCCCTTTCCCTCTTTTTTTCTTTTCTCTTCTTTCCCTCTTTTTTTCTTTTCGTTTCTAGGTACGTGTCACGTAAAGACGAGCGCTGACACTCCTCGAGCTCCGAGTTGTACGAACGGTTCAAAGGAGATCAAAGTTATATGGGCTCCACAGTGATGTATTTATTACATCTACACCGTTCGTCTATTTTCAGAGATCATTTTAGAGCACCACCCAAAAAATGACTTATATCCAAAGATCATCTGGACCACACCAAAAATAGAAACAAAGATAATGATTTTCACGTTAAATAATTCGTAGGCGCACGGTAACGTTTATTTTCCATCCAATGTGATCAAACTCGAGTGGGCCCACTATGATATATATTTTCTATCCATATCGTCCATCCATTTTGCCACATCATTTTAGGTCAGATTCAAAAAATTAGTAATATCCAAATCTTAGGTGGACCACACCATAGGAAAAAATGGTTATAGAATGCTTACTATTAAAATTTTCTTAAATCCACTGTAATATTTATTTTCAATCTAACCTATTAATTCGGTCACATTGACGTGGATGAAGGGAAAACACACATGTCAGCTTGATCTAAAACTTTTCTAGCCCCCAATAAATTTTTAACGGTGAACATTTAATTATTGTTATTTTTTATGGTGCAATCCACCTGAGCTTTGGATGTGCCTCATTTTTGGGCTCATGCCCTAAAATTATTTGGCAAAATGAATGGACGTTATGGATATAACACATTCATCACGGGTGGGGCCCAAAAAACTTTGACACATGTGTTACACTTTACATCTGAGTCCCTCCTAATTCAAGCCTTAAAAAATTGTACACGAGACATATATTAACTTAAAATTTGACAATTAAATTATGGACTGCAATTGCTAACTCACAATGCCAAAATCAAATTACTTAAATAGTTTTAATTATTAATTTGTGAGTTTTTATTTTTTAAAATAGGGCCTTTTGAATTTTTTTTTTTTTTTTATGATTCACTATCCAATAAATGTCCACCAATTTATAAGTGGGATAATGACAATAAATGACATGAATTTGAGGCTGATTTGGAGAATAGATTGGTCCTCCAAGTCAGCCCCAAATTGGTAACGCCATCTACCTGAATTTAATTTCATTTTTTTTTAAAGAACTATTGGGAGAAATGATATCAAGTTGTTAAGTATATAAATTACATATTTAAAAAAAATTAAATATATGAATTTTGCAGTCAAATTCAAGTTACCTGGTTAAAAAATTAATCAGACAGTCCGATACAACTTCTCACCAAAGAGTGGACCGTTACACCACCATAAACATGTTCCAATTTATAAATGAATGCATATTTGGAATGCTTAGAATATTCCGGATTTAATCAATATTTTTTCATATTTTTTTGGCAGAAAAAAAAAATTGCGCCGTTACGGGCCGTTACGCCTCCGTATCGCCGTTACGCCCTCGTATCCGTATCAGTTTCGGAGGGCACCGTTACGCCAACCGATACCGATACGGGACACCTTGCTCCCTCCACATACACTGATTTATCAGACATGCATAAATTTAAGGGTACATCATTCATTTCTCTATCATTTTATTGATACATTAACTTCATTGAATCAGTTCGGGTGCAGTTAGCGGTTGCTTGTGCTCTGGAACAGGTGTATTTATGATATATGCAGGTCGTTGGTTGCTATGCTGGTTCTAGAGGATGTTAGATGTGGTGGACCTAACAAGGAGATCAGGCTGGTCCGAAAATGTCTTGTATCTACAATAATGAACATGGGGATGTTTTATGGTTCTTTGTCCTAGAATATTGGTGATTGTTTGTGACTATCTTAATGTCCCTTTGTTAGATGAAGTGGTAGAAATCCCCATTCTGATTTGGGAGAGCTCTTTTTCTTTCTTTCTCTTATGTTCTTTCCATTACTTATGTTTCAGATTATTTCAATTTTCCCTATTCTCAGGAGCCAAAGTTGGTGTGAACTTCACAGTTAGTGCATGGGCCAGTATGGTGGTTTTTATGATTCAGTATGCTCATTTACCACCCCGAGCTGTCTTAGATTTTTGCAATCAACATCTTGGTAAGTACAGTGATCTTTGGATATGTTTTTCTTTTCATAGATGAGTGTCTTTTATTATGAATGTGATACCTTTTGGTAATTTACATCTGCATCCACCTTAATATATTTAATTGCTCATGATGGTACACTTCCAAATCCGAAGAAAATGGGTTTGAGCAAATTAATTCGGGTAGCTCTAAATAGTAGCTCCCTAGCTTTAACATCATATATGTTATGGGTCTCTCTTATTTTTTTGCCCTTTGCATGCCATGGTATTCTATAATGTTAACAGTAACAGTGGCTGTAATGGTCACTGTCGTTACCATTATGGCCCCTGTAATGGCCCTTAGTTTAAAAAAATAATAATAATAAATAAATCTAGAAAAAAAAGTCCTGTATAGACTCCGTAATGGACCGTTATGCCTGTTACCAGGCTGTCGTGGGTCCTTTACAGGCTGTTTTTTCTGTAACAGCCATTACAACCCCGTAACACGTAACGCTGACCACCGTTACCTTTACTTAAACGGCCGTTACGTAACCATTTTTGCATACCTTGTCGCATACCCACCTTGTAACGCACCTTGTAACTATATTTTGAGTTGATTCATGTTACTCATACCATGTTGCATTGTTGTAGCAATACCCTTGCAACATAATATACCATCCATTCGAGCAAGGTGGCATAATGTACCATAATTGTTTCAGAAGCCTGTTTACAAAGCATTTCAAAATCAATCGTGGATCACAAGAATTTATACCAAGGTTCTGGAGTTGAGTATGAGCTTTCTAACTTATTGATGCATCGTCATAAAGCACGCATTTCAAAAGCAATCATGGATCACAAGAATTTATACCAAGGTTCTGGAGTTGAGTATGAGCTTTCTAACTTATTGATGCATTGCCATGAAGCACGCATTTCAAAATCAATCATGGATCACAAGAATTTATACCAAGGTTTTGGAGTTGAGTATGAGCTTTCTAACTTATCGATGCATCGTCATAAAGCACAAATATGTTACATCAAACACGGCAACCACAAGATTCCAAACATATTGACTCCTACATACTTGGACATGGACTCGTATATCAGTTTCGGGTAGGATGGTTTTTAAAGGTCACGCTCTTCGACAAGTTTAAATTATATTTTACTAGTGTGTAATTATTTATAAGGAAACAAATCCCAAAAGGCAACATAAGAATTGCAATAAACCTACAATACATATATTTATATGTAAAAGAAAGCATTCCAAAAGATGACAATCATTGTAAAAAATGAGAAACGGTTCATTGCTCCCAAAGTGGGGAAACTATGGAAACTATGGCACTTCAGAAGGGTTGGTATCTCATGAGAGGTGCAGCTTGGATTGGGTCAGGCTGAAAATCCTGGGTTGGGCTTGGATTGAAGCCTTGGACAACCTTATCCATACACATGAGTTATGACAAACATACATGATATAATCGTGTAAAATCACGACTTGCATGTCAAATAGGGTTCATGATTGGAACTGTCCATGCTATGGACTTTATGCTATATAGGGTTCGTGATCGGAAAAGTCCATGCATTTAAAATACGGATTATGATCGAAAGTTACCCGGCCCACATGCTTAGTGGTCCAATGTCTTTTGATCAGTCTCTTTAATTTTATTTTTTATTGAGTGTTATTTCGCTAATTTTATTTTGCGGTGTTTTAAATAGCGCGTGGTGTATAACGTAACGTTCACCCCTCTATATGTGCTTAATGGAGGGAGATTATTGAAAGAAACTACTACGTTTGCAAATGTCTAGAAAAAGGAGAAACTATGACCCTTTGGAAGGGTTCGCATCGCAATAGAGGTGCAGCTTGGGTTGGGTTAGGTTGAAAATCCTCCAACCGACACTAAGTTGGGTTGGGCTTGGATTGAGGCCTCGGACAACCCAAACCATAAACATGAGTTATGACGAACATACATGATATAAACGTAAAAGTCTATGCATTTAAAATGCGGTTTATGATCAAAAGTTACCCAGGCCCACATGCTTAGTGGTCCAATGTCTTTTGAATGGTCTCTTTAATTTTATTTTTTAATGAGTGTTATTTTGCTAATTTTATGTTGGAGTGTTTTAAATAGTGTGTAGTTTATAACGGAGCATTCACCCCTCTATATGCATCGGATAAGCTACACGATACTTCTATTTTTAATTAAAATAGTGGGAAAAATATGGTAAATGGTAAAATTAATATATATATATATATATATATATATATATATATATAATTCCTAGAAAATATATGCTTCATTTTTCAAGTAAAAGCATGTGCAAAACGAGTTATCCAAAGCCAATCCACCTATATTTAATCCGAAAGAAATCACATTTAAAAAGCAAACAAATAATATAAACAAATATGTATAATTTTTTTTTTTTTTTTTTTTTTTATGCATCATTTTTCAAGTAAAAGCATGTGCAAAACAAGTTATCAAAGGCCAACCCACTTATATTCAATATAAAAGAAATCGCATTTAAAAAGCAAACAATTAGTATAAACAAATATGTGCAATTTTTCTTTTTCTTTTTTTTCTTTTTTTTTTTTCCTTTTTTTTTTTTTTTTTTTTTTTTGCATCTTTAGTAAAAAAAATGACAAATAATCAAAGTGTCACTAAACACATAGAAGTTGTCTAATCTCTCTCTCAAAAGAATGTAGAAGCCGTGTAATTTCTCTCCAAAAATATGTAGTTGTATAAATTCTCTCAAAAAAAAATGTAAAAGTTGTGTAATTTATCTCCAAATTAAAAAAAAAAAAAAAATTTTAAAATGTAGAAGTTGTGTAACTAACCATGAGATTGGACGGGTTGGGTGGTAGACCACAAAATAGAAAATAATGGATAGCAACTGCGGAGAAAAAAATTTAGGTGTATCCAACCATCACATGGGTCACAACTCACAACATAAAAGACAATGCTCAAGCACTCAAAATCTACCCCTAGCATGGTGGCTTTCATGATGGGCTAGACAAGTTGGATGGCATGCCATACACACAACAGTAGGCGCCACATAAAATGGTTTTAGAACAAGGTTATTCTAGATGTTGCATAGCATCCGACCACTCAAAAAAAAGGGAAAAAAAAAAAAAGGCTCGAAAATACCTGAAATCTACTTCAAAAATGAAATAAAATTCATTACTAAAGATTAAGGGAAGAACTTAACTTTTTTACGCTTTAAATCAATTAAAAAGAGCTCCACAAATTTAATTTAATTTTTTGGTCGATCTTTCCTTTGTTTGGGCTCCAATGCTTCGCAAAATTTAGTCAAGAGATCAAGTGATATTATTCTGATGGGGTTGATTGATTCTTTAAATTTTTGTCTTTAATCATTGTGTGGATTAAGAGTACTAAATGAGGCTTTTGAAAGAGGGAATATGGCTTTCGATGAAAGAGGAATAGTGCTTTAGAGGGAAATCGAAAAATCTTTGCTTTTATGAGTTAAGCATACTGTGTTAGTCTGACACCATTTAAAACTGGTCGTAACTCTTCAACTGTACACATGGTGGAGTTATTAAAGTTGATTGATACTTATAAGTCTAGAGATATATTCCATTCCCCGATAGGGACCCCGGTTTGGATGGTCTGGATGGCTAGTTGTACATCAATGCAACATGTGAGGAGAATAAGTCACCACCATTTTTCAAATTATGCTTTGATGGGGACATCACGCGCATGCACGTTGCCCCCCTACGCACGTACGCTAGGAGGGCCCCACCGTAGATCTGGATCGATGAAGACGTGCAGGGAGGGCTTCCTTGTTAGAAGACAGAGTTTTGGTTCAAGAGAGTGGACCTGATAGCCAAGTAAAGCCCGTCATGGGATCTCATGATCGTGGTCCACTGGTCGGATTGATTTCATATTTTAGGTTTTGATTATTTATGTTATTTAGAATATCATGAACGCTTTAGATTTCTTTGATTAGTTTTTATTTTGGTTTACTTAATCGCTAAGTAATAGGTTGCGCACACGGCACGAGTTTTGGGGTATAAGGTTTTCCTATAAATAGGCATCCCTTGTAGTTCTTTTGATTCATTGAAGTTTAATAAAAAAAATCCTGCAAGTTTTTTCCTATTCTCTGAGTTTCTGAGTTGTGAAAATTTTCAAGTGGGTGCGAAGCCCTCCCTTTTCGAAGGGCTAACTACCATGGTGCGAAGCCACATCTATCCACATCTGCCCCTACCCTCTTCCATCCATATCTCTTACTTTCTACAATCATCCTTGTTTCGAATCCACCAGTTTTTGTGGCTGTTCTTCTTCATACAACCAGTTTTCAGAATTTGTCCCTGCAAGAGGGCCGAAACTTCGACGGAGCACTGCACACAGACCGTACGTCGGATCGCCATGAAGCTTGGAGGGTTTGAAGACCCCCCTGGCCGACCAAAGCCAAGGAGTCTGTTTCGAAAATCGGGCCCCTCTCGCACGTGCGGCCAGGCTCGTGCGCATGTGCGCCTGGCCCTACCGCTGTCCGCACGCGTGGACTTTCTTCGATTCAGGTTTTTTCTCCTTATTTTTCCTCTTTTCATACCTATTTTCATAAACTCTAACCCTAGATTGCATTATCCTTAATTTATTTGCCCATTTTCTCACCCTAGGGTTCGTTGAGTTGACATTAGTGAATCCATTGGATTAGGGACTGATTACTATGCATGTGTGGATGATTATTTCTTATCTTTGAGTATCGTTTGGTTCATAATTTTTATTGATCCAGCCCTAACATGTGTAGGCCTGGACCCGCATAGATTCCCTAAATTGAATGTTTGGACTTTCATGTGGGATATGAAATTTGTGTAATTGTTTCTGAACTAACGTGATCTTAGGCCTGAAATCTCGTACATCATATTTGAATTTCATGTCCTGCATCATGCTCAACTAACATAGAATATTACAACATATTTTTTTAAACTTTTAAGCTTTAAAATGCATACCTATGTCATATGCTACACCCAAAATAGCATATGGTTCATGGGAGTTATGCTAGTTTGGTGCACTATGTAGCGTTGTAGCTATGCTATGGACGCTATCGAAAACACTATTATTTTGTTAGATACAAGTATTACTTTAACAATGTTTTTTTGATAGTTACATATTTGATTTTTTATTTGTTAGATTACTAGTTGCAGGTGTTAACCTGACCTAACCTCACCCAAGCTAAATTGTATTAAGGTTTGAGTATTCAAGACTTTAGGATGGGCTTGGGTTGGGTTTGGGTTGCTCTAGGGTTGGGCCTCAGGCCGACTCCTCTTGAGGTTGAGTTAGGTTGCTCTAGGGTTGGGCCTCAGGCCGACTCCTCTGGAGGTTGAGTTGGGTTGCTCTAGGGTTGGGCCTCAGGCCAACTCCTCTTGAGGTTGGGTTGGGCTGGGCTTGGGTTGACCCTCAACCCAACCTAACCTACCCAAGCTACGCCCTATATCTCGGAGATGGCTCGTTGGGTGGAAGGCTCTGAGGTTGGGAAGAAGTGAGTGAGGTGTGGAGTATGTTGAGAAATGGAACAAGATTCAAATTGACTTTGGGAAGAAAGTGTAGTTTTGAAAGAAAGGGCTGGTAGAAACGATCTAATTGGTGGCTTTGAAGTTGATACGCTCATATCCAGATATCAAATTTGCAATTTGTCAATGATACTCTTTTGTTTTGCAAGACAAACTTGGGCCAAATCAACAATCTTCATAATATTTTGTTGTGTTTTGAAGTGGTGTATTGGGGCTAAAAATTGGCATCTGAATAAATGAATTACTGGGTGTTTGTTTGAGTGGCAAGGAGGTGGATTCTTTTGGTTGATCTTCCAAGCGCAAGCTAGGCAGCCGTCTGTCTACATTCCTGGGTGGCCCCTTGTGGATTGAGAAGTCAACCAAACACTTATGGGATGCGGTGGTGGAAAGGGTGAAACAGAAATGATTGGGGCGGAAAAGCAAGCATATCTCCTTAAGAGGGAGAATATCCTTGATTTAATTTGTGTTCATAAGCATTCCTTTTGTGTTATATGTCGCTATTTTAATGTCCAGTTAGTGTGATTGGGTAGACCGGAAGAAATTCAAAGGGACTTTCTTTGACAAGGTTTCAAACATAAACATAAATTCCATTTGGTCAGTTGGGCCAAGGTGTGTAAGCCCAACATAGAGCGGGGGATTGGAAATCAGGAATCTCAGGCACGTGAATTCAGTGCTATTGCGAAAATAGATATTGGGGTTCGGCGAGGAGGACATTAGTTTATCATCTGGGCTCTGTGAAGAGGAGGACAATTGTTTTGCCTTTCTGCATCATTCAGTCTATTGTAGGGCATCTGGGCCATGTGAAGAGGAGGATAGTTGCTTTCCGTGTCATTCGGTCTATTATAGGGCATCCGGTTGTGTGTGGTAGTGCTTAAAGTGTTAAGTTCATTTAAAGGAGAAATCCCCTTCATCTTGAGGGAAGGCTCCAGAGGCAGCTTCTGTTTGGACAGGTGTTGTGATGATATGCCTCTTTTTCAAGTATTCCCTCGATTATTCAGGGTGTCATAAAAAGGAAGAAGGCCTGGTTTCATAATTTGTCTATAATGGGTGAAATGTAGTGTCATCTGAACCTCTCTGAAGAAGAGATTGATCAATTTTCTAACCTTATGGGGTTGATCCAACATGGAGCTGATTTTTCCAAGCTAGATAAATGTCTTTCGAAAGCTGATAGATTGAGCAAATTCTCAGTTAAGTCTCTCTACATGAGATTGGTTGGGCATTCTAGCACCGTTGTGTCGGATCCTCTTTATTGAATTTGGAGATGCAAAGGTCTCTCTCACCCTTTTGAAAAAACCCCATCCATTATAAAAGAAAAGAATCCCCAAATCAAAGCCCTAGGAAAGAAGGGAGGAAGATAGAGAGGGAAGAGGGAGAATATGAAGTAGGGACGCACCTAGATCTCTGTTCTTCTTCTTTTTTTTGAAAGATGATATATTAAAAAAGGCCAAGGCCAAATGAATCAAAAATACAAATACACAAATATACAAAAGTACAACAACACCCAACGAGATGCCCTCAATATGAAAAAAGAAGAAAAAACTAACTACACTTTCGTCGAAACCTTCATATTAAGATTTACCCTATTGAATACTTGCACCGGCATGCTCAATTTGCTCTTGAAACAAAGTTGATTCCTTTTCCACCATAAGGACCATAGAGTCGCTAGTAGGCTAAACTGCCACCGCCTTTCCCCTTCTTTCCTTATCCCCCTGCCATGCCAAGCTATGAGAAACTCCCCAATAGTCTTCGGGAACACCCAAAGAACCCCGAAAAATTGTAGAACAATATCCCAAACCTCTTTGGCAAAAACACAACGAAGGAATAAGTGATTCGTTGATTCCGCCTCTTTGAAACACAAGCAGCAAGCATTTGGGAGATACATATTCCGCTTGCAAGGATTATCTATTATTAGCACTTTGTTACTGCCTACTAACCAACCAAATGCTGCCACCTTCAATGGAGCAACATAATGCCATAGATATGTCGTTGCCGCAATCTCAGAATGATCCTCTCCCGCACAAAAACAGTTAGAAAGATCTAACTGAGAAAGAGCTTATCTTCGATTTGCAACTGAGAAAGATCTCTTGCTTCTCTCTCCCTTCAATAAAAGTAAAAAAGCAATATTTTTTTGCTCAAGGCCATAAGCCATCTTAAAGTGTTCAACAATGATTCAATTGTGTTTTAACAAACTAACTTTTGTCAAATAAGCTATTGATTTGTTGTTTTTGGCGAAATAAGCAGCTTATCAACATGTATCCAAATGGGCCCTAAAATACATGTTTACACATGTAGGAACTAGGAATCAAAATATTGCAAGAAACAACTATACATTATAAGTTTCCATTTTATAGGGGCCTAACCATATGTTGATGAAAAATCGATATAAAATAAATATATAAAATTTGTAGCCAATCAATAATTCGGCCAACACTTGTTAATATGTAAAATTTCCACATTAATTAACACTAAAAAATACATTTTCCAATATAAAATGGAAAAATTAGGATTTCACTAATTTCTCCCATTTTTTCACTTGAATGTTAATTTTCTTTGCCACAAATCCATGTCAATGCATGAGAATCATGCACAGATGTGGATTTTCAATGCAATCTATGCTAACATTTAAAAAGAAGAAGTTTCTATGGATTTTTCCTCACCTTTGAGTTCTTGCCTGCTTTCGTTCCAAGCTGAGATTTCTCCCCAAATCCAAACTTTGATTCAATAAAAACCAAGAGTGGTCAAACCAGGGTGTGCCGAATCGGTTACGTATCGGCCGTATCGGCCGATACGTAACGGTAACGGTGCGAACCGTTACCCGTTTCGGGGCCGTATCGGCCGATACGATTTTTTGTACCCGTATCGGCCGATACGGGCGTAACGGGCCGTTACGGGCCCGTATCGGGCCCGAAACGGTAACTTTTTTTTTTTTTCATTTTTAGCTCGTTTTTTGCTGTTTTTTTGAAACCTTTTGCTTCCAAACTGTTTTTCACTCCTTCTACTACTAATTTCGACCAACCTTAGCTAGGTATTTGAGATAAAAACACATTATATCACAAATTTTTTTGAATCAAAGCTCGGTGGGCCATTTTTCAGAAATTCGTCAAAAATAGGTATTTATACTTTTTTTAATATGTTTTGCTGTTTTAATCATGTCATATGATGTGTTAATCATAGTAGAACATGTTAATGTACATTTACAGATTTGGGGTGCCATTTAATAATTTTTTAATATTTTTTCTATTTACGCATGAATTTTGGCCCCTTTTTTTAAAATTCGAAAAATCAAATTTTAATGGTTGTTTTGCTGTTTTAATCATGCCATTTGATGTGTTAATCATAGTAGAACATGTTAATGTGCATTTTACAGATTTGGGGTGCCATTTTATATTTTTTTAATATTTTTTTCTATTTACGCATTTATTTTGCCCATTTTTTTTAAAATTGGAAAATTCAATTTTTAATGATTCTTTTGCTGTTTTAATGACATCATATGATGTGTTAATCATAGTAGAACATGTTAATGTGCATTTTACAGATTTGGGGTGCCATTTTATATTTTTTTAATATTTTTTTCTATTTACGCATTTATTTTGGCCCTTTTTTTGAAAATTCGAAAAATCATTTTTAATGATTCTTTTGCTGTTTTAATGACATCATATGATGTGTTAATCATAGTAGAACATGTTAATGTGCATTTTACAGATTTGGGGTGCCATTTTATATATTTGTATATTTTTTTCTATGTACGCATTTATTTTGGCCCTTTTTTTGAAAATTCGAAAAATCATTTTTTAATGATTCTTTTGCTGTTTTAATGACATCATATGATGTGTTAATCATAGTAGAACATGTTAATGTGCATTTTACAGATTTGGGGTGCCATTTTATATTTTTTTAATATTTTTTCTATTTACGCATTTATTTCGGCCCTTTTTTGAAAATTCAAAAAATCATTTTTAATGATTCTTTTGCTGTTTTAATGATGTCATATGATGTGTTAATCATAGTAGAACATGTTAATGTGCAATTTACATATTTGGGGTGCCATATTATATTTTTTAAATATTTTTTTCTATTTACGCATTTATTTGGCCCGTTTTTTGAAAATTCAAAAAATCATTTTTAATGATTCTTTTGCTGTTTTAATGATGTCATATGATGTGTTAATCATAGTAGAACATGTTAATGTGCAATTTACATATTTGGGGTGCCATTTTATATTTTTTTAATATTTTTTTCTATTTACGCATTTATTTCGGCCCTTTTTTTGAAAATTCGAAAAATCGTTTTTTAATGATTCTTTTGCTGTTTTAATGATGTCATATGATGTGTTAATCATAGTAGAACATGTTAATGTGCATTTTACATATTTGGGGTGCCATTTTATATTTTTTTTATATATTTTTTTCTATTTACGCATGAATTTTGGCCCTCAAAAATAATTGCAAACACCTAAATGTAAGATATTTTCATATTACATTCATTCTAATATATCTATCATTGATAGTAGATAGTTAGAAAATTAAATATATGAATTTTGTAGTCAAATTCAGGTTATCTAGTTCATAAATTCATCAGATAGTCCGATACAACTTCTCACCAAAGAGTGGACCGTTACACCACCATAAACATGTTCCAATTTATAAATGAATGCATATTTGGAATGCTTAGAATATTCCGGATTTAATCCATATTTTTTCATATTTTTTTGACAAAAAAAAAATTTTGCACCGTTACGGGCCGTTACGCCCCCGTATCACCGTTACGCCCCCGTATCCGTATCGGTTTTGGAGGTCACCGTTACGCCAACCGATACCGATACGGGATACCTTGGGTCAAATTAACCCAAGGAACAAAACTATATATATATATATATATATATATATATATATATATATATATATCAAGAAAATGGAGAATTTTTATTTTTATTTTTATTTATTTATTTATTTATTTTTTTTTTGAGTTTTTGGAAATATTCCTATTTTGTCAAATTTTGTTTCCCTTGTATTGGGAATATTGTCCTTGGTATCAAGGATATTATCAATGGTTTCACCGATACTAGGGAACTTATATAAATGATATTAATCAAAATATCTATAACATCACCAAATATCAGTGATATTTGGAAATTTCTAAACTATTGGCAATTTCATTATCACTGATCCGGTGATACCAATAATACTGTTGATATTTAGAACGTTGCTTGTACGTTATGGGGATTAGCACTTGCAAAGACTAGTGTTTTAAGTAGCGGTATCGTGTTGCGTAGCGTTCAACCTTCTATAGCATATGTAGCGTAAGTAGCGTAGCATGTTGCATAAGCTACACTATACTTGTATTTTTTTAATTTAAAAATAGGAAAAATATGATAAATGGTAAGAAAAGGCACATATATATATGCCTAAAAGATGGATTTATTTATTAAGAATTAGCATGTTCAAACAAGTTATTAATTACCATTTATCAAAAGCCAATCCACATGTATAAACCCAATCAAATCATTATCACATCAACAACTATGCAAACCACTTTAATTAATAATGTCTAATTGAAACCACTAGTCATAAGTATGAAAAGAAATTAAAATCCCATATTAAGGACAAAATATAAAATAAAATTATATATATATATATACAAAAAAAAAAAACATAACGTACACTACGACCCTTGTAGCATACACTATAGGAGATTTACGCTATTTGCTAATGCTACGTAGCGTTGTAGCTACGCTTTCAAAACATTGACGAAGACATTAAGTTTTCCAGACACTGTATATGATTTCTATTGAGGATTTGGTGGATGGGTATGAAAGATGGAGAAGCTTATTTTAGAACTGATTAAGGGCCTGTTTCGTAACACTCCCATAAATAGTTTTTTTTTTTAAAAAAGAAAAAACTTATCTCAACAAATAAGTTGACTTTTTTAAAATTAAAAGTTAGTTTGATAAGCATCATTTTAGAAGTAGCTCCTTAGGTTGAAGTGACTTTTAACCATTAAAAAAAAGTTCTTTTAACTTTTTGAGAAGTAGCTGAAGAAAAGAGAGGGCTTAAACATCCTTTACAACAGCCCACAACTCCAGAAGAACTCCAACGAGTTGTGATTTGAACAAGGTGGTTCCTCCATTCTTTCTTCCCTCTTTCTCCTTCCACGTTCCCCATTCTGTTTTTTCTTGAAGGGTTAGGGGTTTGATTTGGGGCTTCTGTAGGTTGTAGGAAGAGAGTAAGGGAACAGAGAAAGAAGGCTTGAGAGGAGAGAGAGATGAGAGACACCACTGTTGCATTTTGGCTGCTGCCGCAGCTGGGCAATTAAGAAAGAGAGAGGGCTTGAGAGAGGACAGAAATGAGGAAGAGGGGGAGTTCACTGAGAGAGGATCTTCCAAATCTATAATTGTTTTGGATCATCCCCATCTTTGGAGCCACATGAATAGACCACACTTCATGAAAATTCACTAATGTATCTGAATTTATAATTCCACTCTACCCAATTTTCATACCAGTATACCACTTGTGTTCATTCTATGCACGTCAGGGGGAGGCTGGACCGGGATTCACCATCTATTGGCCCCTGCAGTGCAAAACCATACTGAGCCAACATCCTAGGGCTGTCAATGGGCGGGGTTGACCCACAGGTTTTCAGGCCTAGCATGCTCAAGCAGAGCTCATATTTGTTTCATGGCCTATATGAACCACCTAAGAAACACTTGTGCTCGGGCCTAGATCCAGCATAAACAAATCGGGATGGGCTCGAGTTGGGCTATTTTAGATCGTCACAGGCCCAGGTTTGGAATAATTTGCTTTCATTTCTTAGTTAGTTTTCTTCATTCAAGCCGTATACTTATTCATAGTGGCTCTTAGTTCCGGACTATTTTGGCTTGTCAAAGGCTCTTTCTTGATTCAGGCATCTCCATGTGTATGATTTGACATATGGCATATGATTTGGCGCCCCCATGCATTTTTCCAGGGGGCATTCATTGCTTCCACTCAATGAGCTTGATTTTTGGACTTTGAGTGAAGTGAGGTGCATTCTTACAGATGCATTCAGTGCTTCCAAGTACGAATGTATCAACAAACAAGTGTCAATAAATAGGAAGTTTGGATTGTTCAATGAGTTTGATTTTCGGACCTTCAATTTGTGAAGTGAGTTGCATTTTTCCAAATGCATCTAGTGCTTGTACAAATGTGCCAACAAACAATCGTCAATAAATAGGAAGTTAGGATTGTTCAATGAGCTTGATTTTTGAACTTTGAATTAGTGAAGTAATGGGGACATCACACGCGCACGCACACGCACACCGCCCCCTACGCACGTACACGAGAGGGCCCCACCGCCGATCTGGATCGATGACGACATCCAGGAGGGCCTCCTAATTAGAGACGAAGTTTTGATTCAAAAGAGTGGGCCCGACAATCAAGAAAAGCCCACTATGGGATCTCATGATCGTAGCCCACTAGTCGGATTGATTTCATATTTTAGGTTTTGTTTATTGTTATTATTTAGAACATCATGAACGCTTTAGATTTCTTTGTTTGGTTTTTATTTTAGTTTACTTCATCGCCAAGTAATAGGTTGCACACATGGCGCGAGTTTTGGGGTATACGGTTTTCCTATAAATAGGCACCCCTTATAGTTCTTTTGATTTATTGAAGATTAATAAAAATTTTACATTTTCCTACTCTCTGAGTTGCGAAGCCTAATTGGGTGCGAAGCCCTCCCTTCTTCGAAGGGTTAACTACCCTGGTGCGAAGCCACATCTATCCCAATTCACCTCCATCCATCGCCATCTCTATTAACCGTCTTATACCATCCACCCTTCTCATCTCTCATAATCATCTGCGCTACAAATCTGTCCCTTATTGCATCAAATTCCCTCTCTTCAACAGATTTGCAGAATCTGGCCCTGCAGGAAGGCTGAAACTTCGACGAAGCACTACGCCTAGGCCGTATCTCGGATCGACGTGAAATTTGGGGGTTTTGAAGCCCAAGCCTGGCTGACCAACCCTAAGGAGACGATTTTTGGGTACGTGGACCCGACACATGTGCAGCCGATCACCAACGCAGGTGCGTCAGGTCCCACTCGTGGTCCGCACATGACAACTGTCTTCTGGTTTAAGGTTCCCTCTCCTTTACTCTCTCATATTTGTTTTTTTCATAAACCCTAACCCTAGATGGTCCTAAATCCCCAGATTTTATCCCTATTCTCACCATAGGATTCCCTAAATTGAAATTGGTAAATCCCTTGGATTAGGTGCTGATTACTATGCATGTGTGGATGATTATTTCTTATCTTTGAGCATCGTTTCGTTCATAAATTTTATTGATCCAGCCCTATCATGTGTAGGCCTAGACCAGCATAGATTCTTCTTAATTGCATGTTTGGACTTTTGTGTAGGATGTGGAATTTTTCTGTGATTGTTTCTGAACTTGGTATGATCTAACGCCTGAAATATTGCATAACATGTTTATTTTCCATGTCCTGCATCAAATTTGGTGTCAGAGCTTAGGGTTCTTATAGGGGAATGCATTTCATGTTTAGGGTTTGGTTGTTTATGTCCATTACGCATCAATTCTCATCATATATGGCTATTTAGAGGTCCATAAACCCTGACATAAGCTGCTGAAATTTTCTGTTTTCCCCTTATTTGAATTATTTTAGAAATTAACTTAGCTTTCTATTTCTAGGTTTAGAAACTTTCCTTTTTTGTTTTTAGAAACTTTCTTAATTTGTTTTTAGAAACTAATTTCCTTTCCTTTTTCTTTTTAGAAACTAGTATACTTTCCTTTTTCTTTTTTAGAAACTAACTTACTTTCTATTTTTAGAAACTTTCCTTTTTCTTTTTTTTCTTTTTTTTAGAAACTAGGTTGTTTTTTTTTTTATATAGAAACTTTCCTAATTTGTTTTTTTTAGAAACTTTCCTAATTTGTTTTTAGAAAAAATTCCTTTTTTCGTTTTTAGAAACTAGGTTGCTTTTTGAGAAACTTTCTTAATTCGTTTTTAGAAACTAGGTTGCTTTTTTAGAAACTTTCCTAATTTGTTTTCAGAAACGTTCATTTTTCTTTTTTAGAATCCGGGTTGTTTCTTATATATATATATATATATATATATATATATATATATATATATAAAATCTTATATTTTGACAACTATATTGCTGAATTTTGGTTTGCACCCTACACTAAACATGGAACAACTGCTAGAGTCACTGTATAAGCTGTCCTAGCAGATTGAGTCTTTAGATAAGCGTTTGGAAATGGACCAATGCTTTGAACAACTTGATGTGCTCATTACCTGACTAAAGACCATCGCCAGGACAAACCCCACCATCGGGGTAGATGTCCAATCTCAGGCAGGTGGCCTGGAGGATAGACCAATGATTGGAGTTGGTCAAGGAATCAGTTATGGGCGTGCACCCGTGCACCCACCCTATGAGGGACATCAAGACCACTATTTTGAGAGGTACAACATGTGTGGCCTTGTGGCTGGAGAGAGTGCACCAGAGGCTAGTGTAGAGTTACCCACTGAGGCCATTCCGGTAGTGGATGAGTTACGTGATGTTTTTTCTGATGATCTACTGGATGAATTTCCCCCTTGGAGGGATATAGAGCACACCAGAACATGGGACACTGTAATACCTACAGCCGAGTTTGCATTTAATAGTTTTGTCGATAGGTCCATAGGTCTCAGTCCTTATGAAGTCGTTACTGTTTATAAACCTAGGAAACCTATTGATCTTGTCCCTATGTCACTGTCCCATAGGGCGTCAGAGCTTGCAGAGTCTTTTGCGCTTCACATTCATTCATGGCATTAAGAAATCAGACAGAAGATTATTACTAGTAATGAACATTACAAATTTTCTGCAAACCAGCATAAACGTTTCAAAGAATTCAATATTGGGGACTCTGTGATGGTCCGCATCAGGCCCGAGCGGTACCCTCCGGGAGCCGTTTGTAAGTTACACGCACGTAGCGCTGGACCTTTCAAAATTATAAAATGAAACGGTCTCAATGTATATAAGGTATATCTTCTACCTTCCATGGGAATTAGTTCCACGTTCGATGTGGAGGATCTACTTACTTTTCAGGGGACCACTGATACTTTGTCCAGCCCTTCGCCCACCCATCCTGATTCTCCAGATTTATCCCTTGATCCATGGCCCCCTCCTGACCCATTTTTCCAGCCTCTACCTCCCATACCTACCCTTCCCGACCCATTTTTCCAGTCTCTATGTCCCATACCTACCCGTCCCGACTCATTTTCCCAGCCTCTACCTCTCATACCTACTCTTCCTGACCTTTCTTCTCAGCCTTTGCCTCCCATACCTAACCCTCACACATCCAAAGAGGAAATAGAGGATATCCTAGACTATCAGATAGTTTCAACATTGGACGGCGGGTTTCAGAAGTACCTAGTTAAATGGAAGTAACGCCCAGCTTCAGACAGTACGTGGTTCACTGAGGAGTTTCAGAGACTTGAGCTTGACATCTTGGAGCGGTTCATGAGTCTTATTTCACCGGTGGCGAAATCTTCGCAGCCGGGGAGAATTGATGAGGACATCACACACGCACGCCGCCCCCCCTACGCACATACGCGAGAGGAGAGCCCCACCGTCGATATGGATCGATGTCGACATCCAAGGCGGGCCTCCTAGTTAGGAGACAAAGTTTTGATTCAAAAGAGTGGGCCCGACAATCAAGAAAAGCCCACCATGGGATCTCATGATCGTAGCCCACTAGTCAGATTGATTTCATATTTTAGGTTTTGCTTATTGTTATTATTTGGAACATGAAGAATGCTTTAGATTTCTTTATTTGGTTTTTATTTTAGTTTACGTCATCGCCAAGTAATAGGTTGCGCACATGGCGTGAGTTTTGGGGTATAGGGTTTTCCTATAAATAGGCACCCCTTGTAGTTCTTTTGATTAATTGAAGATTAATAAAAATTCTGCATTTTCCTACTCTCTGAGTTGCGAAGCCTAATTGGGTGCGAAGCCCTCCCTTCTTCGAAGGGTTAACTGCTATGGTGCGAAGCCACATCTATCCCGATTCACCTCCATCCATCGTCATATCTATTACCTGTCTTATACCATCCACCATTCTCATCTCCCATAATCACCTGCGCCAAGGTATCCCGTATCGGTATCGGTTGGCGTAACGGTGCCCTCCAAAACCGATACGGATATGAGGGCATAACGGCGATACAGGGGCGTAACGGCCCGTAACGGCACAATTTTTTTTTTTTTTTGCTAAAAAAATATGGATTAAATCCGGAATATTCTAAGCATTCAAAATATGCATTTATTTATAAATTGGAACATGTTTATGGTGGTGTAACGGTCCACTCTTTGGTGAGAAGTTGTATCGGACTGTCTGATTAATTTTTGAACCAGGCAACTTGAATTTGACTACAAAATTTATATGTTTAATTTTCTAAATATCTAATTTATATAATTAACAATTTAATATCTTTCTCCCAATAGTTCTTTAAAAAAATGAAATTAAATTCAGATAGATCGCGTTGCCAATTTGGGGCTGACTTGGAGGACCAATTCATGCCCCAAATCAGCCTCAAATTCATGCAATTTATTGGCATTATCCCACTTGTGAATTGGTGGACATTTATTGGATAGTGAATCATGAAAAAAATCAAAAGGCCCTGTTTTAAAAAATAAGCGTCCACAAATTAACAATTAAAACTATTCAAACAATTTGATTTTGGCATTTTGAGTTAGCAACTACAGTCCATAATTTAATTGGTAAATTTTAAGTTAATACATGTCTAGTGTACAATTTTTTAAGGGCCTGAATTAGGTAGGACTCGGATTGTGAAGTGTAGCACACAAGTGTCAAAGTTTTTTGGACCCCACTCGTGATGAATGTGTTATATCCACACCGTCCATCCATTTTGGCAAATAATTTTAGGGCATGAGCCCAAAAATGAGGCAGATACAAAGCTCAGGTGGACCGTACCATAAGAAACAACAATAATTAAACGACTATCATTAAAAATTTATTGGGGCTACAAAAGTTTTAGATCAAGCTGACATGTGTGTTTTCCCTTCACCATGTCAGTGTGACCCTATTAACAGGTTAGATGGAAAATAAACATTATAGTGGACCCTAAGAAATTTTTAATGGTGAGCATTCTATAACCACTGTTTCCTATGCTGTGGTCCACCTGAGATTTGGATCTTACTAATTTTTTGAATCATAACCTAAAATGATGTGGCAAAATGGATGGACAGCATGGATAAAATATATACATCATGGTGGGGCCCATGTGGCATGTGTACAATTTAATAAAATGTGCAGCGTGCTGCGTAACTCGCACGCAGTCCATTCATTTCACGCAAGCAGGTCCTGTGGGTCTGATCATGAGGTATGTGTTATATCTAAACCGTCCATTCATTTGACGAGCTCGTCTTAAGGCTTAACATGAAAAATAATACAAATCTAATTATCAAGTGGACCACACTGCAAAAAGCAGTGGGGGATTGAACGTCTACCATTGAAACCCTTTTAGGGATCACAGAACTTTTGGATCAATATGAAATTTGTTTTTCCTCTTCATTCAAGTCTTTTTGACCTTATGAATAGATTGGATGGAAAATAAATGTTATGGTGGGCCTACGAATTGTTTAACGGTGAAAATCATCATCTCCGCTGCTATTTTTGGTGTGGTCTAGACGATCTTTGGATACAATTCATTTTTTGGGTAATGCTCTAAAATGATATGTAAAAATAGATGAACGGTGTAGATATAATAAATACATCACTGTGGAGCCCATATAACTTTTATCTCCTTTGAACCGTTCGTACAACTCGGAGCTCGAGGAGCGTCAGCGCTCGTCTTAGCGTGACACGTTCCTATAGTAGCTAAGCTGGTGTGGTAGACCTGGAAAAAAAAAAGGTGAGGGAGATCGAAAAGAAAAAAAAGGGAAAGGAAAGAAGAAAAAAGAGGGAAAGAGGGAAAGAACAGAGAGAGAGAGAGAGAGAGAGAGAGAGAGAGAGAGAGAGAGAAGAAGAAGAAGAAGACGACGACGAAGGCTACAGCCGCAGCTGTCCGAGAAGAAGAAGAAGAAGAAAGAGAAGAAGAAGAAGAAAAGAATGGAAAAAGGTAAAAAAAAAATTTCCAGGCCCGTAACAGCTGTTACGGGTCAGTAACGACCATTGCGGGTACAAAATCGGGACATCGGCCGATACAGCCCCGTATCGCGTAACTGGTCCCACCGTTACCGTTATGTATCGGCCATTACGGCCGATACGTAACCGATTTGGGACACCCTGACCTGCGCTACAAATCTGTCTCTTATTGCATCAAATTCCCTCTCTTCAACAGATTTGTAGAATCTGGCTCTGCAGGAAGGCTGAAACTTCGACGAAGCACCATGCCCAGGTCGTAGCTCGGATCGACGTGAAATTTGGGGGTTTTGAAGCCCAAGCCTGGCCGACCAACCCCAAGGAGACGATTTTTGGGCACGTGGGCTCCACACACGTGCGGCCGATCACCAGCACACGTGCGTCAGGTCCCACTCATGGTCCACACGTGACAGCCGTCTTCTGGTTCAGGGTTTCCTCTCCTTTACTCTCTCATATTTGTTTTTTTCATAAACCCTAACCCTAGATAGTCCTAAATCCCCAAATTCTATCCCTATTCTCACCATAGGATTCCCTGAATTGAAATTGGTAAATCCCTTGGATTAGGTGCTGATTATTATGCATGTGTGGATGATTATTTCTTATCTTTGAGCATTGTTTGGTTCATAAATTTTATTGATCCAGCCCTATCATGTGTAGGCCTGGACCTGCATAGATTCCCCTTAATTGCATGTTTGGACTTTTGTATAGGGTGTGGAATTTTTCTATGATTGTTTCTGAACTTAGTATAATCTAACGCCTGAAATCTTGCATAACGTGTTTATTTTCCATGTCCTACATCATGAAGTGAGTTGCACTATTATTTGAGCAAATATTATTCCGATTGTATATTTTCTGAAAGCCTACGAATCAAGCGTCATACACGACCAAAGTATCAAATAAACTCCCTCAAGCTAATTTATTTCCATATTCTAGCTGTTGATGTTTACTTATCTTGATTCTTCTTATATATGCCTTTGTTTGTGATTTTTCTGATATTAATTTCAATGGGCCAAGCCTGGGGTTAGCTTCAGCCCAGATTTTGAACTGTCTGGGCCTGGCTTGACTGGCCCGGCTTCTTCAAAATTTTGATTTTGCCTAGCCTGAGGCCTGACCCATTAACAGCCCTAATTGTAACATGGTCTGGTCAATAGTCTACTGCTGGATGCTATCCATATGTTGTAAGCCTATAATAATTAACGAACAATATTGTTAATTTGCCACCATTTGAAAAAGTAACATATTATTAATAAAATATTTCTTTCCATGAATATAGATGATGAACAACATTGTTAATTTGCCACCGTTCCAAGAAGCAATAAATTGCGCAAATGCAGTTTGCACTCACTTGTAGGAGACTTTCTTTATAGAGCTGATGATCCCAAAGATAAGAGAAAATCCAAATAGGCAAACATTGGACTTTATTAAAGAAGAGTGGAAAGAAATGTGGGTAGACTTTTACTATCGATTTGGGAGGAAGTACAATAACAAATAGATTAAGAACAAACACCATCTATATTATGTGATTCGAAGGGATTTTGGGTGGACAATTCAAAATTTCAAGTCACGTATCTTCAATTTGTAGACAATACACTTATTTTGTGAGGATGATGATCAAAAGGTGTCCAATCTTCAATCGATTATAATTAGTCCTGAGGTGGTACCGGGGCTCAAAGTCAATATCAGTAAAACCAAAATATTGGGGGTGGGCATTTCTAAGGAGGAGGTAGATCAGTTTGCGAGAAAATTTGGATGTAGGGTGGCATCTTTTCCAACCACATAACTCAGTCTTCCTCTATACATTGGAAAACTGGCCAAACATCTTTGGGACAAAATGGTGGAGAGGTTCGAAAGAAAATTATCGCAATGGAAGACTAGATATCTATTGATGGGGGGAAGGTTAACTGTGATTAAGGCAATGATGTCAAATCTTTCGATGTATTTCAATTCCTTATTCAAATGTCCAAAAGCAGTGGTGAATAGGTTGGAAAATTTTGGGAGAGATTTTTTTTTTGGAGTGGAACGGAAGATAATAGGAAATTTCATCTCATCAAATGGGAGGAAGTATGTAAACTTTGGGATCAAGGGGGGACATGATTACGAAACCTAGAGCTTATGAATTTAACATTGCTTGGTAAATGGGTTTGGTGAGTTGGAGTGGAGGAGGTTTCCATATGGAGAAAGGTAATAGCTAGGAAATACAGTTTGAATGAAGGGGGTATGTGGATGAGGTCATCATCTTTGTACGGTTTGGATGAGGGGGGTATATGGATAAGGTCGTCATCTTTGTACAGGCATCATATTTATGGAAAGTGGCAGTGTCAATTAAAAGCAGGGGTAGGCCTCCATTTGGGGGATGGGAAGACCATTAGGTTTTGGGAGGATATTTGGGTGGGGGAGCAAAAACTGAGCGAAATATTTCCCCACTTAACGGGCTTGCTCTAGAGTTAGATTTGAGGGTGGATAGATGCTATTTAAGTCAAGGAGAGGCTGTCACCTGGGCACCACCATGCCGTAGGAATTTGATTGATTCGGAGATAAAAGAATTTATTCGGTTGATAGATATGCTCTAAAGTATCCCGGTGCTTGCGGAAGCAAAGTAAATGATATGGCTTAAGGACTAGTCAGGTAAATTCTTGGTTAAATATTTTTACAAGCATACAAGTGAGGCCAACACCAATGAAGACATTTGCCCAACATCTTTTGTTCGGTAGTACGGTGCTCCTCCAAAGGTAGCATTGCATGCTTGGCTAGTGGGAAGAAAGAAGGTGCTAATAGTGGACAATCATTGTATAAGAAGGATGATCATCCTGAATGTTTGTTTAATATGTAATCAAGACGAGGAATTGGTGAATCACATCTTCATACATTGTTCCTTTGCACAAAGGTTTTGGGATTGCTTCTTTGATTTGTTCGGGGTTGCATGGGTGTCACCAAGCTCTATTGTATGGTTCATGTTGGCGTGGCATGGTGGAGGCAATGGGAACATAGGGAAGAAAGTGTGGCATTTATGTTTAGTCACGGGGTTGTGGTTCATATGGCTAGAAAGTAAGGATCATTGTTTCAGGAATCGGATGGGGGAGGTGTTAGAGGTCTTCGGAATGGCTAAATCTCATGCAATGGATTGGGCGATTATATCCAAAGTTATTTCCCAATTCCCGATCAGTTGGATTGAGTTGTAATTTTAATTTTCTTTCTTAGTTTTCTGTATATTTGGCTCCAACCTTCTATGAATAAATGTATCATCTTTTTTTTTTTTTAAAGACTTTTACCATCGATTTGGGAAGAAGTACAATAACAAATAGTTTAAGAACAAACATCATCATCTGAAGCAAAGGTGAAGTTGCTTCAAGGAACTTTCGAAAGAATCATCTGGACTAGGGTAGGATCCGGTCTTGCAAATTGTGGCTGCAAAGGATCGATGGTGGTTTGTACATTTAAAGATTATTTTCTTCATCCCCTACATTGTTGTTAAGTTTTTATTCCTTTCTTGTGTGGTACCAACTTAAACTTTCTTACATACTGCAGATAGACCCACGGGCATCTAAATTTCGTAAGGTCGAATGTCCTCAGTATGACCAACTTTGTGCAATATTTGGAGACAACTACAAGAGGACACCTCCAAGCTTCACACAAACATACTTTTGATTTCACCAATGATGAGCATGAGGAAGAAGCAATTGTTGTTGAAGAAAATGTGGAAGAAAGTTTTCCCTCATCTCATCCTTACAATCCTTTGCCATCAAATCTTGTGAATGAACCCTTTCCTAGAAACGCGGGCATGGATAATGATGGTGAAGTTAGAATACACCCCTCTAGAAGTCGCTCGCGTGCGACATCTAATAACAGCCGAGTGCCATCTATAATAACAGCCCTGGTTGATAGTGGGAGAGCAAGACTAATGATCTATCCAATGTGATTAGGTACGTGGCTCAAGCTACTCATAGGAGGGAAGACCAGAAGGACAAGTACAATATAGAAACTATCATGCAAATCTTGGTGGAAATGACTTATGAGTTGGACGATCATGCCTACCTCAAAGTCATTGAGTTGCTCCAACCACGAGGGTGGAGGGAGACCTTCATTCTTATGCTAGATCAACAGAGGAGAGCCCCTTGTTGAGGATATAGGAAGATTAAAGTTAGAAACATTTTTTTTCATCATTTTCTGCTTCTTAGGCATAGACCCATGTCATTTTGAATATTTTGACAAGGGATGGATGGGATGGATTCTATTAATACTCAATGCAGAGCTTAACACTTGATAGTTTTCATTTTGTTTGTATTGAATTTGATGTTAGTTTTTATAAATGGTTTGGATGTTTTAAATGTTACATGTGCATGGATAAGAATGTTTAAAATTTTAATTTGGAATGGGTTGGATTGTTTTAATGTTATATGTGGGTGGGTATGAATGGTTTTAATATTTTAATTTTTAAATGTTTTTTATAGAGATAACAACTATTTATTTAAAAATAAAAAAAATAAAACTCACTAATCGAAGAAAGAATACAAAGAACAGGAAAATAAAAAAGAAACATAAAGATTGGCAGCAAAGCTGCATTTACATCCTCCACACCCTGGTTTTCATTACGGAAGCACTGCCCATTTCCAGCTCCCCATATAGACCAAAAAATTGCCATGATAATCAGCCTCCACTTAGCTTTCTCAACTTTTCCCACCCACCCCCATGCCACGCCCAAAGGAGCCCATCCACAACTTCAGCATCACCCAGGCTGTCGTAAACACCCCCAGAAAATACTCCCACACTTTGTGCACAAACGAGCAATGCACGAAGAGGTAGTCAATCGATTCAACATCCTCCAAGCACATGAGATAAATATTAGGGAGAACTAAAGATCTCCTTGAAAATTATCGATAGCGAAGATCCTCTTGTGAACAACCTCACAAACGCTGCAACCAGGGGGGTTAACTCCATAAAACTACTGGCGGAAAGGGTAAGGCTCATCAAGAGAGCAAATCGGAGCACTAATCAAGGTGAAGAGCAAACTAGCTGAGAACCTTCCTGAGGAATGTCACCCAATACATTGAATCCCCTTGAGAAGGATAAGGGCATCCCTTTTGGAGAAGATTTGATAGACCAGCGAACTTGACCAATTCTTCATCCAATAAATCCCTGCGGCAAGGGGGATTCCAAACTGCCACTCCATAGAAAGTGAAGTAATCCGCCACTTTAATTAACAGGTTCGAAACAAGAGAAAACACTCTTGGAAAAGATCTTGAAGAGGCCTATCACTGCACCAAGTATCAATCCAAAAATGAATGCGACAACCATTCCCAAGGACAAAAGCCATGCCTTTGAACACTAGATGTTCAATTGCTGTGACTGCCTTCTAAATACTTGAGGTTCTATATAAGGAGGACCTTCTAACAAACCAGTTCCCCTCTTGCACGTCGTACTTGCAAACCACAATCCCCCTCCAGAGCTTTCCTTCTTTGGTACTGAATCTCCAAATCCACCTCCTAAGAAGAGCCTGATTCATTTCTCCCATATCTTGAAGGCTAGCCCCATTCTTCTCATACAGCTTACACACCTTATCCCATTTTAGGAGATGGAACTTTTTATCATCTTTGGCTCCTTTCAAAAAAAAACCAAAAAATCTCTTCGCAACTTTTTGAGCCTCTTCAACACTGATTTGGGATACTTGAACAAAGACAAGAAGTAAATATGCATATTGGAGAAGGCCGCCTTAATAAGAGTCAAGCAACCTCCCAGAGATGAGTATTTGCACTTCAAATTTGCTAACTTCTCTCAACTCTTTTGATAATCTTGTCCCAAAGGTGTTTCACCGGCTTCCCTATACATAAAAGCATCCCATAGAATGTTCTTAAGTGTAACAATGTCATTTTCTGTGAATTGATTAATGAGGATTATTATGTACCTTACAAGATTTCATGTCGTGTGAATGGTTTGAACACAAGATGAACCCCTAGAATACTAACCATGCTGACTTAATATTTATCTGATGATGAACTTATGAGAGCTAATGAATTGTTATGTTCTATGGTTATTGAGCATTATTATAAATTACATTTATGTAAGCAACCTTATCAAGTTGACATACTGACCGGAACAATGTCATGAACGTAGTTTTAAGAAACTTTGAAAGGTGTTCCAATGTTCCGTATGGAATCATGTCTTCGTAAATTTTTGCTCTTCTTTCAGGCAGCTAGGTCTATTGTGGGACACAAGACATGTCTCCATTGAGGAACATGTTGGAATTTTCTTGATGACACAATCAGCCACCATGAGTCGAATCGATACGTTGTTGATCAATTATAGCACTCTTAAGGAGTATCTCATCATTTTGAAAATTGTTTGAAAGTTGTTACTAGGTTTACGAATGAATTAATTGCAGACCCTGATTTCATGACTTCACACCATCAACTTATAAACGAGAAGAATTGGCCTTTTTTTTTTATGTAAACACTATACTTGATAATGAAGTGCTTAATGTAATTGATATTTTTTATTTAGAAAATCTAAATTTAATATATAACTTTTTGGTCCATAGAATTGTGTAGGAGCAATTAATGGCATGCATACAAGCACTTTCGTGCCAGCGCGTAAACAACAAATACCATATTGAGAGGGAAAATCAATACAACCTAGAATATCATGTGTGCATGTGACTTTGACATGTATTTCACATTTGTCTTAGCTAGGTGGGAAGGATCAGCTAATTACGTACGAGTCGTTGTGGAAGTTATTACAAATCTAGTGTTGGACTTTCCATGCCTTTTTGAAGGTAAGCATCACCTTGATTTATATTATTTCTATATGTTACAATGAGTTTTAAAATGAATCATTTATTTATAATTTGTTTCAGAAAAGTATTATGTCATCGACTCTTGGTACACAAATATGCTCGGGTTTCTAGCATCATATAAACGAGAGCGTCGTCATCTAAACGAGTGCATCGAACAACAAGAGAGCTTTTCAATTACGTTCACCCATCACTTTATAATATAATTGAGAGATGCTTCAGAGTACTGAAAACATGCTTCCCCATCCTAAAATTGATGCCTTCTTATCACTACGAAAGTAAAAGGCGTACTATAATAGCTTCATGCGCAGTGCATAATTTCACAAGGCATCATGCTCTACAAGACTTAATATTTGAGATGTACCAAAGAGAGGATAGAGTGATTCTAGATGAAAGTGTTGACCCTTCTACTTCAAATGTGGATTCAACTCAACAGCGACGACGTAATATGGGAATACTTCGAGATAACATATGTAGATAAATGGCACAACTCTATGGATTGCCTTTTTAAATCCATCCATGCTTATGGCGTTTTATTAAACTCTTAAATATTGACATTTTATGAATTTCGAATTGTTTTTTAATTGAGGACTTTGTTGTTGTATAAGAGTACTGAGAAGGATGAGTAACAATATTAAACCAGTTTCGTTGTGTGTGTTTTTTTAATCTTTACAATTAATCTTTGCCCTATTTTTCCTAATATTTTATATTGTGTTTGATTGCACCAGATATCACGAAATTTCATTATTAGTTAGTCTAATTTGGTGCAAAATATCATGAAATTTCATGAATAGCAAAAGTTGGCCTCACATGATGGATGGTGGATGTTAAAGATGGACTCCACATGAGTAAGAAAAAATTGGAAGAGATTTTTTTTTTTTTTTTAAACAACGGAAGAGAGGAGAAAGAGGAGAGAGATTAATGGTAGAGATTTAAAAATTACTAGTGTGATATTGGAAACCAAAGAAACTTTTCTACTTTTTAGTTGACAAGTATGTTGTTTACCAAACATACGTATCCACTGAATAAGTAGAAACCAAGATAAGTTGCTTGAGAGATAAGTAACTTAAGCAAAATGACTTTGAGAGCATAGGGATAAAAGGAACCATAAACTCAAATGGCATCAAAGACTATGGTATAGATGCTTAGGATTAAGATATCTAAAGTGAAAGTAGCTTTGAGAAAAATGAAAATAGGAAAGGTGCTCAGACTGAATGGTATAACAATGGAGGTTTGGAAGTGTATGGAAGATATTGGGTTATTTTGATTGGCAGTTTCTCTCGATTGTAAGATCAAAGAAAATGCTAAATGAACAGAGGAAAAATACTGTGGTGCCTATTTATAAGAATAAAGGAGATATAAAGATCTGCACTAACTATTGTGGTCTTAAACTTATTGTCCATGTTATGGAACTCTGGGAGAGTGATTGAGCAAAGACTGAGGCATGCGACAAATGTATAAGAACATCAGTTTGGTTCCATGCCTAGGAGGTCACCACTGAGGCCATTTTCTGACTTATACTATTGATTGAGAAATATAGGGAGAGGTGGAAGGATCTCCACATGGTCTTTATAGAATTAGAGAAAGTATACAATAGTGCCCCTAGGGTGTTAATCTTGTGGGTGTTGGAAAGGAAAGGAATTTCAAGAGGATATATTGGCATGATTAAGGATATGTATGAGGGAGCAGTAACAAATGTGAGGATACCTAGTGAAGAGAAGTGAGTTCCCAATTACAATAGGCTTGCACTATGAGACAACATTGAGCCGGTACTTTTTTTTTTTGGTTTACATTGGTTATGGAGGAGTTGACAAGGTATTTGTAGGAATAGATCCTTGCAAATGACATAGTTTTAGGTAACAAGACAAGGGAGGATGTAATTCGTAAACACTAAGCTAGATTTATGGAGGGGTGCTAGATTTAGAATTAGTCGGACTAAAACAGAGTATATGGAGTGCAATTCGGTAATAATAGGAGTAAGAACAAGGAATTAGTTGAGATTGTTGACCGAGAAGTTTCCCAAAATGACCACTTTCGAAACCTTGGATCAATAATTCATTGAGAGTGGAGAGACTGAGAAGGATGTTGCCTATAGGTTCAAGTTGGATGGAAGAATGAAGATGTGCCTTAGGAGTTTTATGCGATCTTTGTGTACCACTCAATTTGAAAGGAAGTTTTATTGGATAACTATAAGACTAGCGATGATTTATGGGATAGAATATTGGGCAGTGAATGAGCAACTTGTTGATAGGATGTGTATTTGAAACGAGGATGTTGAGATGGATGAGTGGCAAGACAAGGAAGATCTTTGTGTACCACTCAATTTGAAAGGAAGTTTTATAGGATAACTATAAGACTAACAATGCTTTATGGGAGAGCATATTAGGCAGTGAAGGAACAACTATAGTTAGAAATGAATGCATTCGAGGGAACTTAGGGAGTAGCACCAATATGTAATAAGATGAAGTAGACTTGAGATGGTTTGGTCGTGTGCAATGGAGACCAAGAATTGTGCCAATTTGGGATGAGTTGATATGAGTTGAAGGCTCTAAAGGGGCAAGGGGAAGGCCCAAAAGGATTGGCTGGAGGTTGTAAGAAAAGACTTGATGGCTTGTGGTCTAATTGAAGCTATGGCCCTTGGAAGAGTGGAATGGCGGAATAGGATTCATGTTAGCCGACCCAAGTAGTTGGGTTAAGGCTTAGATGATGATGATATGGACTGGGTCATCTCAATAAAAGACCAGAAAATTGATAGGCATGGTTTTAAGACTCGAACAAGTCCCATGATACTTGTCCGACTCATTTGGGACTCAGTCGGACCAAATCCAATTCAATACAACAAGTCACATCCAACTTGGATGAATCAGGCCATCAACCTAGTGTGACTCAACCCAAGACTGGGCAAGTCGGTCCAAGTTGCTGAGTCTCAAATCCATGCTGACATGGGATAGCATCATAATGCTCTTCTTCATATATAGTTGGGCCCTCCCGAATCGTTATTGTATACTTGTCCATATCAATATATAGCTCTTTCCCCAAAAAAAAAAAAAAATCTTCTCAAAGATCACAAGGTGCTGAAGTGGCAGCAGAGGGGAAAGAAAAGTTGAACCTGCACCACTAGTCACCTGCCTCCAAATCAACATCTTAGAGATCGGCCTACCTCTCCCACGACACAGCTGATCTGTTTATTTGTCTGAACAAAAGCTTCTTCGTTATACCAATAAAATAGAGGGAAAAAAATCTTGATTGGAACCATCCATATCACCATATTTTATAGTAATCCTTCACTCTTCATGGATAGATTGTATGAGATAAAACCTGTTTTCCAACTAATTGATTAAAGCTCCTTAATTTCACCAATGCCAACTTCCTATACATTGGAACAATACAGGAGTGGTCAAAGAATCAAACACAAGCGTAGGCCACTAGGAAACCTCATTCATGGATACATCCAGTGATCGAAATATCGATACTATCGGCCGATATTATCGGTATCGGGCCCTAGCGAGACGAAACTCCTCCGATAACCCCCGGAAGATACTGAAAATCCAAAACTTCAGATATCGGCCGATATTATCGTCGATATCACACCTGGTAGAGCACATTATTCGAAAAAATGAAAAAAAAAATGAAAAAAGAAAAAAGAAAAACTTTCAACAGTAGATTTCGGTACTTGTAAAGAAGATCGCCTTGATTGGAAGCTGTGTTTGATGGGCCATTCGAATCGAAGCCTCTGATTTGGAGAGATTTGGCCGAAATCCGTCGAAAACCTCGAAATCATCGGCAGTTGGGAGAGATTTTAGGGTTTCGGCGTTCTAGAACCTTCTCTGCTTCGAAAAAAAAGGGCCCCAAGCCCTTATTCAGAGGAGGCAGACGGACTGGTGCATCGCACGTCACCGACTGTGTTGACATCACCAAGTTATGTGGGTCCCATCATGAGGTATATATTATATCCAAACTGTTCGTCCATTTGGCGAGCTCGTCGTAAGGCTTTATCCGGAAAAAAAAAAACAGATCCAAAGATCAAGTGGACCACACTGGAAAAAAGCGGCGGGATATTGAACGTCCACCATTGAAACCCTTTTGGGGTCGCAAAAGTTTTGGATCGTATGATGTTTGTTTTTCCTATTCATCAAGGTCTTTGTGACCTCATGAACAGATTGGATGGAAAACAAACGTTATGGTGGACCCTACGAATGTTATAACAGTGAGAATCATTGTCCTCACTGCTATTTGTGGTGTGGTCCAATTGAGGTTTGGATGTCACTCATTTTTGGGTTCATGATCTCAAATGATCTCTCCAAATGGATGAACGGTGTGGATATAATAAATACATTATTGGTGGGGCCATGTAACTCTAATCTCCTTTGAACTGTTTGTACAACTCAGATGTGGACGATTGCAGCGCTTGTCTGGGCTTCGCATAAAGTTCATGTGCTGGAAACTTAGGTGGGGTTCACCGTGATGTTTGTGAGAAATCCACTTTGTCCATCCATTTTTTTGAGCACATTTTAAGACATAGGGCCAAAAATGAGCCGGATCCAAGACTCAAGTAGGCTGAAAACGTGAGGATTGAAGGTCCACAGTTGAAATATTCGTGGGGCCATAGGTTTTGAATCAGTCTAATATTTGGGTTTTCAATTCATTCCTGTAGTAATGACGTAATGAACGATATGGATGGAATGTCAACATCACTGTCGACCCAGGAAGGTTTCAACGGTAGGAATTTCCCTACCCACCTTTTTCTTTAGTGCAGCCCACTTGAGTCTTGGATCCTGCTCAATTTTTGCCTCAAGTCTTCAAATAAGCTCACAAAATTGATGGATGGAGTAGATTTCTCACAAACATCACGGTGTGCCCCACTCCTGCGAAAGGATTTAGTAGGAAATCCGCGTCCCATCTTCGCACGACACACGCCCATACCTTGTGTGGTACACCAGCGAATCCACACCCTCCATCCATTTTCATTAGTAATTTTCAGGCATGAGCCCAAAAAGGAGATGGATGAAAGATCAAGTGTACCATACTACAATAAAATGTGGTGGCAATGATGTCCACCATTGAAGCTTTTTAGGGCCCACCGTAATGTTTATTTGTCATCCAATCTATCCATGAGGTTTGACAAACCTGGATGGGAAAACATGAATATTAGCTTTATCCAAAAAATTTATAGCCCCAAAATAGTTTAATGGTGATCATTCAATGAACACTATTTTGTGTGGTGTGGTCCACCTCAGATTTGGATCTGCCTTATTTTTTGGCCCATGCCCTAAAATGACATGTTAAAATGAATTCCAATTGATGTTTGGATGTGATTCATTTTCATACATATCTTTATACATTTATAAATGGTATGCATCATATTTAAACATATTTACCTTAGTTTAATTAGATAACGCATAACTTAGTACCTTATACAAAGGAAATTTATTATACGCACTTCTTTTTTGATATTTTATGATTTAAAAGTGTGCTTTAAGGTCTTTTTAAATAATCTCTGAAGTTTCATAAAAAAATTCAACCATTTTGCTAATGTTTCCCCATGTTTCCCAAAAAGTGCGATAAACTATGTGATACAAACGATATATCCCGTGCGATAACCGATACGTATCTGTATCCCAAGGGTGCGATACATTGTGCGATACCGATATTTCGAACACTGGATGCATCAGAACAGAATGGAGTAGTCAGGCTGTTGGACCAAGTGTACACTATCTCAATATCCTATTCCCTCGATGCAAACTGTCAATGTTCAGAGTTTTTATTGTGGAAGTCTTCAATGCAGCCATTTTACAGTTCTTCCTTCTTAAATTGTTGGAGTGTAATCTATGGATGCTCGTCTCTTCAATTTGGGCCACCACTCCTGCTTACAGACATATGATTCGTAGATGCAACTTATTTCCTGCTTATTTAGGCTGTCCTCTCCAGCTCTCCTCCTTCCTGCTGCTTTTGGGAGCTAAGGGAGTATCACCCTTCAACTGCTATCATCATCCAGTTGGAAGACTAGCTATTCTCCCATATCTGTTTGCCCCATTACCTTCTCCTCGCTGGTAACATAAATTTGCTTTTAGAGGAGTTAGATGATGCTCAGGTTGCATATGATGCTTGATATATATTATGCACATGGCATGTATTAACTCTCAAATAAAACTGATTAGAATTAGCAGCCCACTGTTGCCAAGTCACAATACCAAGATCAGGTTGGTTGAACAATCATAACCTCTGATTCGTGGACACTTGTTTCTGGAAATAGGACTGGTGGATTTTTTATTTTATTTTATTTTCATTTTTAACTGTCCAATGAATGTCCACCAATCCGATAGTTGGATAATCCAAATAAGCTTAATTGTTGGTTCATGACACGTCTATACCGTTTAGCATAACTTGGTCTGTTTAATTTGAATACTTGTATGCCATATGTGCAGTTTGTAAGTAATTTCTAAGTGCCTGCTTATCATCCATCACACTCTGCCTTTGTATTGAAGTTTTTCTCTTGTTCTTATCCCAATTTATTTTGCAACATTTTGTGCGGGTATTGATAGTATATATAGTAGTCGTATGACCACAGTGATTCATGTGATCAGCTTTGCCAAACCAACGCTCACCTCTAAATGTTTCCATACACGACAACTTGGAACGTGTTGGACCTTAAGACTGCATCAGGCAGGTCCAGTATAAATGACTTTGGCCAAAGAAACAGCTGGTCCACTCATCAAGTGGGTCACACATTGGTGTAGGATGGGGATTGTCGGCAATTCAGTGTGAAACCACCATATGAGTTGACTGGTATGATTCTCAGTCCAGGTTAATACATGGTAGGCCTACATGTGAAAGGTTGGCACATTTGGCTGAATGTGGAGTTACATGTGACCTTAGCAAAGCTCCAGAAATGATTTGATCCTGGACTTCGAACAATGTGTGATGAGTTGCCTTAAAATCTTCTTCTCCTTTTGATGATAGGGCAGATTTTTTTTTTTTTTTTTTTTTTTTCTTTCAACTGCTAGATGGGGGGCACTGGTAAGATGCTAATGCCAATGAAATTTTGATGACGAAGATGCCATTCCTCTCTTTGAGTTGCACCTGTGGATTTCCTCTCTATTCAGTTTTTGTATGAAATTGTATTTTTCTATTTCCAGGTAATCCTGGATTCAGAAGGCTAGGCTGACAGACAAGTGTAGTTAGCATGGCTGGCAGTTGAGTTGATGCCTGGGGCAGTTATATTCATTTGTCTCTCTTTCACCATGCGTGATAGAAAAGTTTGATGCTAAGATGCCATTTGCGCTCTAACCAACACTGGAAAAGGAGAAGTGCATGCTCTCAATGCATTGAATTGCTGGTGCCTGTGTTATGACAGCTTGCAGTCAAGTGGAATTTATCTGATATTCAGAGGCCTCAGCCTGTTTAAGTTTGAGATGGTTTTAGTTTTGTGTGGTAAGAAGACTGCAATTTAATGTGGAAGATGTTAATGAGGATTTTATTTTCATTAAAGGCTTACCTATGATGTAGAGTGACTAATTCCAGCAGGCATGGTGGCAAATCTCCTTCTCACCAAGTTCTCAGACTGCATATTTCTGGGGAGATTTTCTGATTTTGAGGTTTTACTCCAGATATTATTGGGAAAATCTCACATAAGTTTTAAAAGAATAATAATTAAAATTAGAAATATTTCTTGTATATGTTTGTTAGAACTCCCTTGATATACATTGATACACGATCCTTTAATAGCTCGAGCTTTTAGAGAGATTATTTGACATGGTATCAGAAAGGAAGATTTGTCTCCGTAATATATTCTCTCATGGGAGGCCATTGTTTATTGTTTATGGTGGGAGTTCCATCTCCAGGTGAAAGGGAGTGTTAAAGTCCCTCGTTATACATTGATGCACCATTCTTTAACAGCTCAAGCTTTCATAGCAAGTGATTATTTGACAATGTTCATTTAATGAGTTGTTTAATTTTTTAATATTTTTGGGGAAAATATCTCAATAATAGTGCTTCAAACGCAATCACTATAACTGGTGATATTTTGAAATTGATCCCAGGGATGAAGCAGTTCCTTCCGGAATCTAGGCTCAGGATCCTGGGTTCGGACCAGACCTCTGATGGATGGAAAGGGTCTCAAACAAAAACAGGTCCAGACCAGCACGTGGACCAAAAACAAAGACCCTAGCATGACCCACGGCAGGCTGTGAACGTTAGTCCCGGACAGCAACAGCTGTAATTGGAATCATTCAAGCACTTTTTGAAGTGGGCGAGTTTTCGTCACCAAAAAAAAAAAACACCCTTTTACAGGGTGGGGATCACCATGCCTTTTGCCCACAAATAGTGGGATTAAAGCCAGCATTGTTAGATGAGCAGATCTACAATAGGGCCAGCGTTGTGAGATGAGGATATCTACAACACTCACATGCAGCGGTTAGCTGAATGAGTAAAAAAAAAAAAAAAAAGAATTGGGCAATGGAACGTGCCAGTCTTAGATCCAAATGTTCTAAATCCAGTGGCTATATTTTACAAAAAATTCATCAATCTCCAAGGAATGTTTTGGCAGATAATATCGGACGTTCAAATTATTTAGAAAAGGACCTTCCACATTTTTGTATAATGCAATTATAATGTGCTGGATGTCAAGGCCTCGTACTACACAGAACCATGCATTAACCAACTACAGTTCATCAGTCAGAACTTCGTTCTCTACTTGAAGACCGCCTCCTCTCATGCCGATGGGAATGCTTGCTATGCCGTCTATGGTGCTTGTGAGAGCGCTCTTCCCGTTCTGCTGCTGGGCTTCTTCTCCGTCTTGGAGGAGAAGGAACCTGTACCAATCAGGAGAGGTGAAGTAAGAAAAATGTAGATATTAACCAACAGTTTTTAGTATCATTTTAAGAAGAGTTGGGATATTGAACCCAACTGGGAAACAAACATAATTCATTTGAAAGGTCTTTCACATGAGGGGGGAGATTTGCGGCCATTGATCATTAGGTACGGGCCAGCCCAAAGTCTGTCCAAGACCGGTCTGAGTCCAGACTGGGCCTGTGAGAGGCCAAAAGAAACAGGTCCATCCCAATCCATGATGATGAATTACGGCTCGGGCCTGAGTCCAGCCTGAGCCTGACCACCCTCTTTTTGTGCAAGATCTAGGCTGTTCATTTGGCATGCCAATTCATCAATGACATTGACAAAAATATCCTCAGCCTTAAATGGGCTGCATTGGACGATGGGCATCCCAAGCCAAACCTGATTAATAAATGAGCTTAGATTTAGGCACTGATCCAGATGTTGGCCCTAGTATTTCGGCCCAAAGTGGGCCAAGCCCGAAATCTCAACAGGCCAGACTGGCCCATTGACAGCCATATTGATTCTACCGAATAGAAACCGGTGGTGACCACCATGGCAAATAATTATAGTCAAGTTAAATCATAGTCACGAGTTTTCGCTCAACCAAGTGAGATGCCTCGAATCATGTTTCAGAAAAGGCAGTCCATTAGTACCGCACAAAAGAAGAAAAAGAAGAGAAGAAAGTACAGAAGGATGCATCACGGTTAGCACCTTTTCATAGGAGCCCCCTGTGCATGACCTCAGCTGTTTTCCCCCTTCTGAGGGGACCTATTGATATGATTCAATCACCACATCTGATTTTAGTGCATCTGACCACATCACTCTCTTTACCAAGGATAAATTAGGGCAAAGGGAAAGGATCCCAAATGGAGGGCACCCATCTTGCCTTCAACTGCTTTAGCAATACGATCGACTAACTCATTGGCTACCCACGTAAGCAACTGCAATGTTTTAAGCCCTAGAGGCCAACAGATTAAATCTCATCATAAACAAAAGAGAAGCTTCAAGATTTCAACTATGCTTTGAAACCCCACAAGATAGCATTTCTAGATTCTCATTCCACCACCAGCCCCCCATAATAGCCTGAATAGACTTTCTATGTAGACATCCAAGCAGCACCTTATGAAACTACATGGTTTGAGAGAGCCCACTTGAAGATGCTACATTACATGTTATCTACCATTTTTATATTGGTGAGCTGATAATATTATTAATATCATTTTTTAATTGCTATCTATCAGTTTTTTCTTCCAATAAGCGACTATGCCGTTGACAATGTCAGTGATCCTCTGATCATTTCCCTCCAACTGTTCACATCAAAGCAAAATGGAAGCATCCTCCTGAGGATCTTACCTCTGCCCAGGAAATATCCACCAACCCAACTATTGGTGTTCTTGGATGATGTGGCACTGAAGACCCAAGAAATTCCACATTAGTTTGAGAACATTCTAATCTCCACCTGCCTACAATGGAGAGACTAATCGTCAACCATCTCCTCCCTTTCATACATAAAACACATATTTGGAAGCCTATGGTAAAAGTGGCACGTGGTGACCTTAAACCAAAGAGCAAGGATGGCCTCCCCTCCCTCTGAAGTGTGCGCCTAGAACTAGAAGAACAGTCCAGAAGTGAAGTTCCCAAGAGGCATCCATTCCCAAATTCTTCCTTCCCTTCTATCCTAGGAACAGAATTCCTTAGTATATTGGTTTCCTACTTATATTTATAATCAAATTCATAACGTTTGGTTTTATTTATTAGATACACTTTATACTAATAGGCAAAGCCATAGGAGAGGTAATTTATAGGAAATATAGAGAGGCAGGTGGAGGTGGGTGGTTTCCTAATAGAACGGAAAACCTAGGGTGATCCTCTGAGGAGGTGATGCAGCTTTGATACCAAATGATGACGATCCAACAGGTAAGAAAGTAGAAAAATGCTCAAGCAAGTGGTAGAGAGAAGAAATGGAGATGATTGTTTTGATTGAAAAAAGAGAGATGACAATACACTATATATGACTTGGGGATTCACTCACCCAAATACAAGAGGATTCACTCACTCTCAAAGATGATCAAAGATCTCACAAAAAGGGAGGGAAATACTCTTTAAGGATATTTCTTTACTTACAAAGCTCCTCTTATAGGGGTAAAGGGAGAGATTGGTGGGGAGAGAGATAAATGGGGGTGGGGCCCAAGGTAGTCATTGGGGCCCCACGTTGAGTTCTACACCATTGTGCAAGCCTTGCAGTTTTTGCATCACTACTAAATACACAAGGAGTTTACATTATACTCCAATCATAAGGTCTCTGTTTCCTCAATGCAAAAAAAAAAAAAAAAAAACCTTTATTCTCGACATGCTAAGTGGGTCTCCTATTTACAAGAGTATACCTTTGTGATTAATCACAAGGCTAGTACCATGAAAAAAGTTGTGGATACACTTAGTCGGAAACCTTGTCTCATCAAGACTCTGTCTTTTGAAGTAATTGGATTTAATTTACTACTGGAAAGTTATAAAACCGACCCACATTTTAGAAATGATTGTGAAGAGTGTAAAAATGGACAAAATGAAAACTATGCCATTGTGGATGTGTACCTTTTTAAGGGCAACCAACTATGCCTTCCTAAAGGATCCCTACGACACCAAGTCATAGCCAAGTTACATGATGGTGGCTTGGGCGATCACTTTGGTTGAGATAAGACAATCGTCCACGAACGTTACTTTTAGCCTAAGTTGAACCGAGACGTAAAACGATTCGTTCATAGATGCATGACATGCCAAAGAGCTAAGGGTAAGCAACAAAATTGTGAACCATACCAACCTTTGCCTATACCATCTCATCCATGGGAAGATACTAGTATTGATTCTATGCTCCGGTTGCCAAGAACACGAGGCTATGATTTTATCTTTGTGGTAGTTGATCGATTCTTTAAAATGTCAAATTTTATTCCATGCAGGAATTCTAATGATGCCTCTCACATTGCTCACATCTTTTTTAAAGAGATCGTCCGGCTCCATGGTGTTCCAATAACCATCACCTCTAACCAAGACACGGTTCGTGAGCCACTTTTGGCGAACTTTGTGAAAATATATGGATACTCCAATTTTCAAGTGCCTATCATCCACAAACCGACAACCAAACCAAAGTTGTCAACCGATCTCTTGGTGATCTACTCCAATATTTGACAAGTGACCACCCACGACAATAGGATCTTGTCTTGCCTCAAGCCGAATTTGCATACAACAATTTTAAGCGTCGATCTACTCAAAAGGCTCCATTTGAGGTGGTTTATGGAAGAAACCCGAACCATATCTTAGACCGGGTACCAACTCCTAAACCAGAAAAAAGTAGTATGGAAGCCAAAAAACTTGTTAACCACGTCCAAGAAGTCCAAGAACAAGTTTGAGCTAACATTAAAAGTGTTAATGAACAATACAAAGAAGTCGTTGATGTTCACTGCCGCCATTTGGAATTTAAAGAAGATGATTGACATACTTGTGAAAAAGAGTGACTTCCAGCGAGTACTTACAACAAATTGAAGAACAAGAAGATTGGCCCATGCTGCATTCTTAAGAAGATCGGCCAGATGCATATAGACTTAAACTGTCCAATGGAATAGGGATCAGTCATATTTTCAACATTACCGACCCTTATCTATATCATAGAGATTAAAAGCAATCTCTGCCAAGTCTTGAAAATTTTGGCATGCATTCTTCAATTGACTCATCCAAAATTATTGACATTCTTGATATACGGTCTATGAGTGCAAGGCGAGGTACCTACACTCGATATCTTCTCCGATGGAAGAACAAGCCCCAATCTGAAAATACTTGGATCAATGAAGAGTTACAAAATTTTGACAAAGAGTTGTGGAAAAGGATCTCAAGCCAGACTCGAGGACGAGTTCTTTTGATGAGGGAGAGACTGATGTAGCATTGGAAGTGAGTCCTTGAGTCCCCCCTCCCTCGAGGTGTAAGGCCCGTATCCTAGTCCGTACCGTTCCATAGGCTTCCGTGGTCCTCCCGGTCGAATTCCGGTGACCCACGACACGTAGATAGCATTTGCATGCAACCCTAAGTCGTATCTCGTATATCAGAGTCGGCTCAACTCGAAACTTGTACCCTAGCGACCGCACCGTCGCCGCGGTAACAACGTCAGGTCTCGCTCACCGATGCGATACCCAGGCCAGGAGTTGTGGGCCCGTGTTTATTTCTAGGAAAACGCCGCGCATTGCGAATTCCAAGAGAATCTCTACAATCTATCACATCAATCAATCAATCACAAGTCAAGTACACAACCCATCCCTCTCTTACCAACAAGGCATGACACCCATCTCTCTCCCATCCCCAAAGTCAACTCTCATGTCCCCTCTCTTACACCACTCATCCCTTCCTTACACACCCATTCCTCCCATTCCATCTCTCTTACAACACCCTCTCCTCTCTCATTCTCTCCACCATTTCCAAGCTTACATGAGAGAAAAATTCTAAGGAGAGAAAAGAAGCCAAGAGAGGCCCACTTCCCTACCCCAAAAACTCTCATCTCCACCATCCAACCTTCATCATCCACCCTTAAAGAGCTAGCTTAGGAGCCAAGGAGTCCAAGGAGCTAAAGGAGAGGTGGGTGATTTTAGGATATCCACCATTGATTTCCATTTAAGGGCCCACTTATGATGGGACCCACTTTAATGTAGGTGTTGTGATCAAAGAGGGGCCCATAGTAGCGGGGTCCCTCCACTATACCGATCTCTCTCTCTCTCTCTCTCTCTCTCTCTCTCTCTCTCTCTCTTGGTGATGGAATGTGGCCCACCTGATCCAGACCGTCCATGTGTTGGGCCCCACCTCGCTGTCTATCCATTCGGACAGGCCTGGATGAAGTAAAAACACAAATATCAGCTTTATCCCGAAGCTGTGGTGGGCCACACGTGTGGACCCACTAATCACGCATGCGTTTCATTCATGCTGTATGGGGCCAACAATGATCCAACTGTCCATCTGCTGGCTGGCCCACCAGCAGTTACATAGTTGTTGTTTGACGCATCAAGTTCTGACAGTCTGGACGTGAGGTATGTGTTATATCCAAACCGTCCATCCTCACTTCCATGTGGGACCACCTGATGATGTGTTATATATCCAGGCCGTCCACCTCAAGATGTGGGGCCCACCGAGATGTACTATCCACACCGTCCGTGGGATCCTAGACGGTGGGGTCTGCTGCACGTGTGGTAGTCCACACCATCCAGTCCACTGGACGGTGATTGCTAGGATATGCAAAAAAAAAAAAGGAGGAATAATAATAATAGTAATAATAATAATAAAATAAATAAAAATAATATAATATAATATATAATGTGTTATGGTGGGCCCACGTGGGACCCACCTGCTGTAGCAGCGCTGATGCATCCCACATCAGCTATATAGCTGCTGTAGTGACGTCGCAAGTTCTGTGGAACCTACCTTTGCTGTAATCCCAGTCATCCATCATCTGGACGGTGGGCCAGCATCCCACGCACCAACTATATAGCTACTGCACTTTGTCAGCAAGTTCTGTGGGCCTCCACCGTGATATATGGATCTAATCCACACTGTCCAGATGGCTAGATGGTGGGACCCACCGCAAATGTATGTGTTACATCCAAACCGTCTATCCAAATGGTGAGCTCGTCTTAAGGCTTGAGACTAAAAATGAGGCAAATCCGTATATCAGGTGGACCACACTGCAGAAAACAATGAAGGATTGAACGGCTACCATTAAAATCCTTTTGGTATCCTAAAAGTTTTAGATCAGTATGAAATTTGTTTTTCCACTTAATTCAGGTACTTGTGTATGAACAGATTAGATGGAAATAAACATGACGGCGGGCCCTGGCTCGGTGAATTGTTTAACAGCGGAAATCATTATCTCCACTGTTATTTATGGCATGGTCCAGATGATCTTCCGATATGATTCATTTTTTTGGGTAACGCTCTAAAATGATCTGTAAAATAGATGAATGGTATAGATGGTGCGGCCCATGTGATGCGGCCCACTTGATGTATATGAGGCCCGTTGGTGCGGCCCATGTGATGCGGCCCACTTGATGTAAATGAGGCTCATTTGTGCGGCCCATGTGATGCAGCCCACTTGATGTATATGAGGCCCATTGTTGTGGCCCAGTGCGTTATATGTGAAGCCCATATGATGAGGCCCATTGTGATGTATTTGAAGCCCATGGGTTGAGGCCCAATGTGACGTATATAAGGACCATGAGTGAGGCCCAATGAAATGTATGTAAGACCTTTGTGTGAGGCCTACTGTGATGTATATGAGGTCCATTGCGATGTGTGATTCCACCATGATGTATGTAATGATGTTTATGGCGGGTCATGTCTTGGGAGCAATGATGGTTTGACGTCCACATTGTAAAGCAATGATGGTTCAATGGCCATATTGTAACTCTCCCTAGGGCCCATTGTTAGGCCCATACTTGTGTGTATGCCGTCTAGGCCCATCTTTGTTATGAAGAGAATTCATTACCATATAACATGCTTAGTATAGCTCCATGCCCATACGCATCATATGCATACTTGATATGAGGAATGACTGATCATACCATATGTTATTGGACAGATTGTTTATGGGGATCCCTGATAGGCGGAGTTGCCCCACATGAGCGCGCGGTACGCACAAGATTGCTGTATGACTGATAGTGTGATTCATGCACCTCGCATTTGTGTGACATGATTATTGTGCGCCCTAACAACATCAGGATTGTGGCCTCCATAGGCATATTGTAGATGGTCGGATTGGATATCAGAAATACTGTTATTAACATTGGAGCGCCATAGATGTCCCTGGGTGAAAATTCCTAAGCCCGATGGTACCAGAGGATGACTCCAACGTCGAGACTGAGTGAATACATGAGCGCACGAGAGCCATATACCAGTAGGCCGCGTCTTCAACTGTGTCGTAGTCGGTTGGAAAAAGGTGTGACCTTACCCGCCTGAGTGAGGGGGTAATATCTAGGTTAAGTTTGACCAACTTGAGGAATGGGTTCGCTATCGACGAGTCGGGCCCGATATTGGCAGGTGGATAGTGAGGTCTCTTCCACTTACCCAGTTGTGTGCTCGGATAGGGGTGGCAAGCTGGTGTAGAGTATACTAGACCCCGGTAATTATCCAGAGTGAGAACTATACCGATATTTGATGCTCTAGTGATGAGCTGCATTGATATGTGGATTCGGATGAGGACTGGGATGCTTGAGTTGCATCTCGCATCGCATGGCCTTGATATGGCCGATAGCATTCATGCCTTGTATCGCATAGCCTTGGTATGACTAATAGTATTCATGGATTCGCCAGCATATTCCTCATTACTCTGATATTGCATTCTGAGCACGCTTATATTGCGCACACACTCTCACCACCCTCTAAGCTTTCTATAAGCTTATGCACAATTAATGCATGCAGGTAACGCCAGGACGCAGCCGTAGCTTAGTAGGAGCAGGAGCGTGCAGTCGAGCTTCAGGAGTTTCCGTTATTATTATCATTGTATTTCCCTTTATGAGCATTGTACCTTAAATTTTTTTATCATAGTAGATTTTGTGATGGTGTCTCGGTTATTGTTTGTGGGTTATGCTTATTATGAAATAAATTCATGCTGAAAAACCCTCCTTGTAGGATCCTAGGATTGGAACCTGATATATGGGTGTCGAGAGCTAAGAATGGGGTACTGTGGAGGCTGTTGGCGTCAGATTCGACGATCGAGAATTTTGTAAGCCCGGTTTCCGAGTTTGGGGCGTGACAAGAGGAGCTTTGTAAGTAAAGAAATATCGCTAGAGTATTTTTTTCCCTTTCTATGAGATCTTTGATCATCCTTGAGAGTGAGTAAATCCCCAAGCTATCTATAGTGTATTGTCAATTTGTCATCTCTCTTTTTTTCAATTAAAGCAATCACCCTCTCTTTTTCTTCTCTCTACCACTTGCTTGAGCATTTTTCTATTTTCTTGCCCGTTGGATCGGCATCAGGAGGTTAATTAGTCGGATAGTCAAGAGGTTTGATCAAGCTAATATAAGTGTCCCCGAAAAAGGTACTTTGAAAGGTGAAGGTTGCAGATTATTGATGGACAAGGGATCCAGAATTAGATTTTGAAAGGACATTTTGGTAGGGCACATGCATCTGGCTACGATTTTCCCATCATTTTTGCCCTCGCAACAAACAAGAAGGCGAAAGTGAGGGAGTGCTACGAGTATTTGGGGGAATCAATGATATGGAATGCCCCCCTCATCAGAATGAGGAACCAAGAAATTTCATTGATCTCTTGGGTATCCTTCATGAAGCTCGCCAGTCCCATTTCAGACAGTGGAAGACGCTTATGACATCTATTTCCCTTTGCTATCATTTGGGGGTTACGAAAGGAACACGGCATTCTTTAAAGGCAAGTGTCCTAACCACAGCTCTATCCTATTCTATTGTCTCTTTGGTTCTGGGAAGGGTCATTAGCCTCCCAGAATTTTTCAGGAATCTTGGTTGCCGCCTTAAGAAGTAACTGGGAGTCAATTGTTTTTGGGTGATCTAGCCGGGGTTCTGGCAGTTGTTTTTGTTTTGTTTTGTTTTTTTTTTTTCCTTTTTTGTTCCTCTCGTTTCTGCTGTCCTTTTTTTTTCGCAGTGGAATAACGAAAGACCGTCTTCTGCGTTTTCTTGTTTCTTGCTCTTGGTTTTAGTGAAATTGTCACCTTCTCGAAGGGGGGGAAAAAGATAGTTTACAAATACATTGCAGATTTATTATTAGAAAAAAAGAACTGTCCAGGTCTTCTTTTTTTTTTTAAACACACGCGCACACACACGCTTACACACGCACACATACCCCACACATGCACACCGTGGGATTTCACCACTGGTGGGTACTTGAACCCTTGACCCGGTGTTGAAACTCCTAGGAGTCTACCACCCGGGTAAGAGTAAGGACCCAGAACTGTCCAGGTCTGAACATCAAGTTCAATGTGGTCTTAACTCAGTGAGTTGGGACAACGGGAAAATGAGATGAGTGAGCCAATAGACCTAGTTGTGCCCAAAACATGTACTGAAGGCCTGAAAATTAACTCAGGCTTGACTTCAGGGTAAATATCCACATTGTTTAAATTTTAGCATGGAACCCTTATGTTGACAAAAGCTACATGATTGAGTTTACAAGACAGCTGTGTCAGTAAGCTGGGTCGTACTCTAACTTGGCAACGTATCAGATCTCCTTTCTTTTGTTGGATTACAGAAATAGGTTCAGGGAGCTGAAACCGGAAAATAACTGGCATTCAAGGCCAGATATCGCGTCTTGGTAGAAGAGGGGTAACCTAACCAACTCAACTAGTGAGTGATAGGCAACAAGGTCGTAGTTGAAATCCAGATTCCCGAGTTCAGGTTTTTTAACCTTGATAACAGCAAAAACAATGATAATAGCAAGGAAGAGACTAATACCTGAAAGCGCGTCATATATCGACCTTCTGGTGGTGGTGGAATACCTAGCCTTTTCAGATCATCCCAAGGAATAGGGCGCCTGCTTACAGTAAGTAGAATCAGTGTTTATACATATATCAACCTATCTATCTATCTATCCACAACACGCGCGCATGGGTGCGTGTGTGTGTCATTGGAAAAGAAAACAACTACTTTACACCACAATTCTCTAAAAGAAAAACATACACCATAATATGCATTTACCGTGATTTTAACTAATAAATCAACATAAGTAGAAACATGGCATCTAACAAGGGATTTCATTTTGCACCTTACAGATCAGGCCCTCCATGCTTCTCCATGAAAAACCATCACTAGTTAGAATTGTTCATCGTCATCTAAGCCTATCCCGACTAATTGGGTCAGCACCAGTTAGAATTGTTCTACTTGTATAGTAAATTTGCCAACCATTTCATGCTATTCAAACCTGAATTGTATCGGTGGAGAAGCAAGTCAACCAGTGCGAGCTCATTTTCTTTTCTTTTCATCTCCTACTTGTAAGAAATGAGAGGTTCTCCAATAATCTATTGAAATATATAGAGAAATGACTGGGTAGAGCAACCAGGTCCTATGTTTAAGCTGTCTAAACAGGGCAGATGGGGTATAGGCTAGAAAGAAAAGGCTGAAAAGGCATAAGTGGTGGAGCAGGAAAAACAAGACCCCATGTGAGCCACTAGCATGACCAGCTCCAAAGCCTTGGGTAAAAGAGGAAGATTGATGTCCAATAGGAAGAGATTGTAAAACTTTTGTCAATCTACTGTTTAAAAGCCAACCCCAAATTGCTGGGAGGCAGACTAAGATGATGATGTGTAAGTTTCTGTTCACAACTTAAAAATTGTCTTGACGTCACTGGTTGGCTACCACAACTTTGGAGTAAAACTGATTTTTGTTCAGAATGTCATAGGAGTAAAGGCTACCGCAACTTATGCTGCAGGCCCGGGGCCTGGGGTTGCAGCTTGGCAAGGATTTATACACGTGTATTTCTGGTGCATTTGGCTAGTTTAAAGGAATTGGAAATAGTGATGCAGTATCCGTTATGAGGACTTGGAAGGTCCTTCTCAAGGTCTGTAAGGCTTCCTTCGTGGTGTTTACATTTGGTTGTAGATTCTTCTATTGCCTGTACAAAACTACGAACGAACTCCACATTGTAGTGACATGCCCACCAGTCCTGAGCACAGGTAAAGGTGGGGAGGGTTGATGTTAAGTGGGCAGGCATCTGGCAAACCTTTGCCAAGCAGATCCCAAATCCTGATTGCTGAAACAGGCTTCATAAAGCCAACCCCACATAGGTGGGGCAAGGCTATTATATGATATGATGAATGCCATAGGAGTCTACATCTTTTAGAAAGGAAAAAAGTTTGGAGTGAATAGTCGAGGTGATTTACATAAGAGATTGAAGAGGCAATTTGTGGCACACATGCTAGAGCAGGGCCACTCATTAGACAGGTTCCACCATGAGCATCCAGTAAACCATCCACAAAAGTCAAGCCAAACCATTTATTTGATGGCCCATATGTGTACATTGATTATAAACAGTTGGTCATATTTTTTTCTAACTGTCAATTTTTCACATACACATGCGAGCCATCTGATGACTGGGCCAGGGCGTATTCATAATTGGACCCCATGATTAGTGGCCTGGATCTCACACACATGGCATATTGGTGCGTGTGCTGCAAATCACATCTTGAATCCCTCCTTGTGTGAACCACCCTAGAACTTCTCACAAATTAAAGAATAAGAAAAAGTTGTTTTTCCTGTTCAATTGAAGTTCAGACAGAATTTCTTATTTTAGTTTGGAAGCTTGATTTGAACTTAGCATCTTAGTAACTTAGTGATTGCTCTTTAATAAACTACAAAAATTCATTATCTATACTTATTTACATATATAAATACAAAACCATCATGCATAAGTCATAACTTGAGAAAGTCGAATTTATACAATTGACATTTGATCTCTAAAAACTAACAATGACTCGCCCGAGTCCGAGTATGGAAAGGATTGCACAGCCAAACTAAGAGCACAAATAACGCAGATGCTATTATATTAAAAAATGAGTATTCATACAGGGGAGCTCGGAATGGCCTTTCTCGTCCTCCAAAGCGAAGCTGACCTGATTCCTTCTTACCACCAAGTCCCCCTCCTGTTGAAGTAAAATAATCTAATTAGTTCATATGCACCTGCCTGAGTTTCAAAAGGGATTAAGATGCAACTTACCTAACCTTCGGGGGATCCATCCAGGCATCAGTTGCTGCCTGTTATAATCTACAATTATTTCACTGTCATCAATGATGGAATGGTGAGCATCCTGCACATAAGAGGAATATAAATTCAAGAACAATTGCATGCACTGCTAACACAATATACTACACCCTAAGCCAAAAGAATAAGAAAGATCAATTTTTTCAAATAATAATAATAATAATAATAAAAGTGTTTGCTTGTGTCCTAATCTAATTTGATATCATCACTGTCATACCCACAACCAATGGAGAATCCAATCAATTTTTCATGCTAAAGCTTTGTGCCAGTTTCTCTTCAACTGTGCAAGCAGATACATGATGCAAACGCTTGAAATGGGAAGAGAAACTAAATAGGCAAATGGGCATGTTGTTGAATAGGTAAAATGCCATTATTACATATTCTTGCCAAAACTTGATGTTGTAACGGAGGATGCAACATGGATTCACAAGCAAATGATAAAATCTTTCTTCTTCAGATAACCTATCCAGCAAGATACATTTAAAATATTTTGCTACAGCCTACAGTACATTGCAGTGATTCTTCTCAAACAAATTTTGGTTAAAAAGCAAAAAAGAAAAAGTAGAAGCATATACCAAAGGTTGGGATAGGGCAAAAAAAAAATATTCAAACTTCATGTTGGACACCAGCCAACTTATAGAGCAAAATGGCAAATAATAAAAAGGGAAACTTACAAATGGACGCAAGCTAGCAAAAAGAAAAAACAATTAAAAATGTAATATAACAACTTGAAACAATCAAATGAGAGCTTACTGAAATAAGAACAGACTATCCACAAGAGACTTAACCATGTACATCAATATTCAATTAGCAGAAATAGTCTGATTTTGGCTAGATTTAAGTCTGTGTGCATTGAGCTTTGTGGGTTGTGGTCTTCTTTCCTTCATCAACTTCACTAGAAATCCATTGCTTGGCTCTTTCTTGGCCCAAATCCTAGACTCTTCTTTTCTTTATTTTTATCAGTAAAAAGGACAAAAGATATAGGCCCCCATAGAGCACTACAGAAAGACCCGCAGGAGTTAGATTAGCACATCTAACTCCCTATTAAAATTGTCCTTCCAACACCCCCACAAACTCTTTTAAATATCAGACCCAAAAGTCAATCTTGCACCTTTCCATCGACCACCTGGTTGGTATTTTCACATTTATTGGTAAATGTTATATTGTTTCTTTCCTTCCAAACGGACCAAAGTACCACTAAGAATATAATTTCCTAAGAATCCTGCCCTTGCCCCCCCTATGATGGCAGCTGAGCACACCTCCAAGAGGCCAGCAATTGTTCCCAGTAGGAGCCACCTCAAGACCCATTTTCCAGGTGAGGAAATTCTGTTTTTAGAAAGCATTGAAGAAGAAAGTATGGTTGATCATGGATTATGCTCTTCGATGGGGCCAAAAATAGCAATGGTAGAGGTGTAGGAGCAGTTCTGATTTCTCCTGACAATGTTCCTGTTCCTGTGTTGAGGAAAATGGCATTTAAATGTACCAATAATGTAGCAGGATATGAAGCCTGCATTGTGGGACTGAAGGAAGCTATTCCGCTGGGTGTGAAAAAAATGAAAGCGTTTGGGGATTCTTTGTTGATCATTAGCCAAATCAACAGACAACATGGTATTTATAATTTATTTATTTATTATTATTATTTTTTTTAAAGTTACGTATCGATTAGAACCATTGAGCGTTACGGGGCTGTAATGGCTGTTATGGAAAAAATGGCCCATAACAGTCCAGTACGGGGCCGGGGCTGATTTAAAAAAGTGACCGTAACAGCTGATGCAGGGGGTTATGGCCCATATCGTAACGGTAATTACGGTGGCTGTTACGGCCATCATTGCATTATTGAATACCTTGACAGAGAATGGCAAACTAAACAAGTGAAACTCATCCCCTATCATGTATACTTGGAGAACCTAACGGATGAATCAGAATTTGTTAAAAGCACCACAACTGGAGACAAACATGTGATGAAGTAAAAGGTGATTCACATTTTTAGCTCTCCCCAAATGCATATAGTGTCAGTCTATTTATCACAACCCAGTAGCCACCCAAAAGCAATGACTTGAGGACCCCCTCCCAATTTTGGAGAAAGATGTAACAGAAAAGTCTCTTGAGGCATCTCACTTCTAAACTCATCCCATTTTTGTTAAGCATTACACACTCCCAACTTCAAATAATCCAAATTCCCTTATCATCTGCCTTGTCTCTAAGATTCCTCCTAAAGATCAAAGACCACACCACATGTGCACCCTACCGATGGGTGTGGATATAAAGATGGATGGGTGATGGTCACAATGTAAAGGTTTATTTGGAACATAAAGTTGTAGATCTGTTGTTGGGAAAGAGACATGTTGAGATTTGGCTTGAGGGTAAGGGCTGGATTTTGTGTTTAGGTTCTGGATCTAAAGATTTTGGGTTCGTACAGTTTACATCTAAATCTACTAGATCTAAGGGTTTGGTGTAGATTGTAGAGGTAACATGGATCTAGGTTAGATCTAGCATTTTGGGTGGAATGTGAGGATGTGGGATTAGGAGAAGGGTTGAGTTGGATGCAAAAAGCTAGATTGGGGCTGATTGTTGTGGACATTTAAGACTAGATATGTATCTATGTGATGCAGGACAATTAACCACTTGTTCTAAAAGTTCGAACTGATAGAGCATGGTGAATCAATCCTTTTATCTCATAGCCCAGGCCCCACATCGCATGGGTTAGGACATGTTCGAATCCCCCTCGTGGGCCCCACTTCACATGGGTTCCGCTTCACATGAGCCACCCGCCTCACACGAGCCGCCCACCCCGAGTGTGCCCCTGCATCACACAGGCCACCTCACTCGAGCCCAGTGTGATAATGCCCCTGCATTAATCACCCCTGGTGAGGAGTCTCGAACACGAGACCTCCCGCTCTGATACCACTTTGATGTAGAACAATTAACCACTTGCTCTAAAAGCTCAAACTGATAGAGCAGGGCAAATTAATCCCTTTATCTCATAGCCTAGACCCTACATCCCATGGGTTCGGACCTCGGCCGAACCCCCCTCATAGGCCCCACTTCACATAGGTTCCGCTTCACACAAGTCACCCACCTCACACGCGTGAGGCTCGCCTCACATAAGTCGCCCACCCCGAGTGTGCCTCTGCATCCCACATGCCACCCTAGTCGAGCCCGGTGTGAAAATGTCCCTGCATTAATCACCCTCGGTGAGGAGTCTCGAACACGGGACCTCCTGCTCTGATACCACTTTGATGCAGGACAATTAACCACTTACTCTAAAAGCTCAAACTGATAGAGCATGGTGAATCAATCCCTTTATCTCATAGCTCAGGCCCCACATCGCATGGGTTAGGACCTCGGCCGAACCTCCCTCGTGGGCCCCACTTCACATGGGTTCCACTTCACACGAGTCACCCGCCTCACACAGGCCGCCCAACCCGAGTGTGCCCCTGCATCTCACAGGCCACCCCACTCAAGCCTGGTGTGAAAATGCCCCTGCATTACTATGGTTTTAAGTTGCGGTGGCTAGGGCTTGTGGTAGGGGGTGATGGTTAGGGTTTTTTGGGAAAAAAAAAAGAGAGAGAGAGAGAGAAGAAGAAGAGAAGAAGAAGAAGAAGAAAAAGAGGAGGAGAAGAGAAAAGTGAAAAATGAAACTCTTGAGTTCCTAAGGATGTAACTTGCTATAATGCCAATTAATGCAACTGGATGTGTTGGATTACGTCAATGGGTATGGGATGAACGATAATATTCCTCTAGTTGAAGAGATCACAAGCCCCATCTTCACTTCTTCCAAACACAAGCACAAAAGGGGGGAAACTCAATTTTAGTCTCAATGCAAAGTGATATCACACATCGAAGTACGAGACCTTATAAGTTACAACCATAAGAAGGAACACTAAATTGCATGGTCAATCACGTGAGTGATCTAAGGTTTTGGATATCGGTATCAGAGAGCGTATCGGTCTCGCCCAAAAATGATACGGTAAGGGGCAAATCATACTCATATCAGACAAAATGAGCCCATATTAGCTGAAATCGTTTTTTGGCCCAAACTTCTTTGAAAAACTAACAAGAAAATAGGAAAACTATAAAACACCAAATCTATCATCTTTTATGTTTTAACATGTATTCTATGGTGCATCGGACCATTCTTTTGATAAATTATTGTTTGTCAACTTGACTTGCTAAAGTCAACTAAAATAGGCCATTGAAACACAACAACGAAGATCAAAAACAGAATTTTATTTTTTATTTTTTTATTTTTTAATGATAGTATTGCAACCAACCAAAAATCTTCATCCCCTGGCAGAATTGGAGCCCCCAAAATTTAGCATGTAGAGCAACCACTGCATTACTCACATGAAAAGTCTAATGAATGACTTCAACGACTTTATAGCAATTCCAAAACATTCTTGTCTTCGGTATTGGAATCAATGAAAGTCTCATTCAGTTTGTTCATAAGCAATGACGTCACTGTTTCTTCAAAGTGTAATATTCCACACAACTAAATGACCCAACATTTTGTAACAATCTTTCACTTTCCTTCCTTGCAAGGAGAAAGAGAATACGATGACAAAGATGATTCGGTTAAAAGCACATCATCAACCCAAGCATCTTCCCAATATTTCACCTTGTGCCCTTTCCTAACGATATAGCAATGCATCTAGCAAAAAGGACCCCCACCCTGCTTAGAAGTCTCGGACATTCTACCCACCTAGCTAATTGATTTCCAAGCATCTGATCCCCCGTTCCTTGACGGCCTGCCCAGGAATCAACCCCCTTCCCACACACCATATTTTATAAAGATGACTTCTCTACACAAGATTTTTAAATAAAACAAATTTGTGTACATTGCATATCATAACTCCCCATATTACTCACACCCAAATCATAGTGCAATAGTTCCTCATCGGCAAGTTACTACAACGCATGGTCCACACAAGAGTCATGACACTACCGAATGTATTTAAACCTGACAAATGCTAATTGCACTTCCCATGGGCTGGGTGGAAGAAGTGAACAAGACCTGGATCACTCATCCAATGGGATCACACAACATATGGGTCATGGTCCAAAAGTAAGGCCAATAGAATGATCCTAATTGCTTGATTGGAGCAGCACACAAAATGGTTTGTGTGACTTTATCCCTCAAAAGTAATGTTGTGTCATCCAACGGGATCACACAACATATGGGTCATGGTCCAAAAGTAAGGCCAATAGTGATGGGGACATCAAGCGCGCGCACGCCACCCCCTACGCACGTACGCACGAAGAAGAAGGGCCCCACCGTCGATCTGGATCGATGACGATGTCCAAAGAGGGCCCCCATGCTAAAAGACGGAGTTTTGGTTCAAAAGAGTGGGCCCGATAACCAAGAAAAGCCCATCATGGGATCTCATGATCATGGCCCGCTAGTCGGATTGATTTCATATTTTAGGTTTTACTTATTGTTATTATTTAGAACATCATGAACGCTTTAGATTTCTTTGTTTGATTTTTATTTTAGTTTACTTCATCGCCAAGTAATAGGTTGCACACATGGCGCGAGTTTTGGAGTATAGTGTTTTCCCTATAAATAGGCACCCTTTGTAATTCTTTTGATTCATTGAAGATTAATAAAAATTCTGCGTTTTCCTACTCTCTGAGTTGTGAAGCCTAATTGGGTGTGAAGCCCTCCCTTCATCGAAGGGTTAACTACCGTGGTGTGAAGATACATCTATCCCGATTTGCCCCCATCCATCGCCATCTCTACTACCCATCTTCTACCATCCCTTCTTCTCATCTCACCCTATCATCTACATTTCGAATCAATCATCTATTGCAGCAATTCTCCTCCCCATAGCAGAATTTCAGAATCTGGCCCTAGAGGAGGGCTAAAACTTCGGCGAAGCACCACGCACAAACCGTACATTGGATCAAGCTAAGATTTGGCGGTTTTAGAGTCCATCCCTAGCTAACCAGGGCCAAGGTGGCCTTTTTCTGAATAGTGGGCCCCACACACGTGCGGCCGGGATCACACGCACGTGCGTCTGGGTCATTGTTGTTGTCCACACGTGCGGTACCTCTCTGGTTCGTCTCTCTCCTCTCTTTCACTCCGCTTTCACCCAAAATCCCTAAACCTAACCCTAAATTACTCAAATCTCCAATTTTATGCCCGTTTTCTTACCCTAGGGTTCCCCGAATTGGAATTTTTGAATCCCTTGGATTACGGACTGATTACTATGCATGTGTGGATGATTATTTCTTATCTTTGAGTATCGTTTGGTTCATAATTTTTATTGATCCAGCCCTATCATGTGTAGGCTTGGACCCACATAGATTCCCCTTAATTGAATGTTTGGACTTTCATGTGGGATATGGAATTTGTGTAATTGTTTCTGAACTAACTGGATCTTAAGCCTGAAATCTCACATATCATATTTAATTTTCATGTCCTGCATCAAACAGAATGATCCTAACTGCTTGATTGGAGCAGCACACAAAATGATTTGTGTGACTTTATCCCTCAAATTGAGCGAGCGCTTAGGATCATCCAACCAGCCTATTTTCAGGAAATGGCACATATATAGTGCAATTACAAGATGCATAGTCTAGATCTTGTACACACTAGCGAGTGTCATCACAGGAACATGTATGAAAAAGTCGTGTGCAATTAGCATTTCTCTACGATATTTTCATTTCAAACATACAAGTGTTGGACCCAAGAAATCATAGATATGCAAAAATGACTAGGGTGATAAATGCATGGGTTGGGAAACTCTCCAAATTGACATGTGACCGGTGTTTTCAGTAGCGATATGATGCATGTATCGCACCCTTGAAATACGGATACGGAAGCATTTAGGGTATTGCATGGGAAATATTGCATGTATCACGTAATGTATTGTTGTTTTGGGAAACATTGGGAAATTGGTTGAATTTTTCAATGAAACTTCATGGGATATTAAAGAAGACATCATTATACGCTTTAAACTCAAAAGATCAAAGAAACCACTTACACATAGTAAGTTCTTTACCTAAACTATGCGCTATCTAATAGAAGTTATGCAATTATATTCAAAATCAGTTCATGTATAATTTATAGATCATAGAAGACATGTATAAAAGTCGAAAATCGAAAGCCAAAATTAAAGATTGGATTTTCTCAAATTTCCCCCATTTCTCCAAATTTGAAAATCGAAGGCCAAAATTCATGATTAAGCATGCGAAACATGCAAAATTATGGATTATGAACTTTATTTGCTGATTCGAAGTGGTTTAAACAAGAAAAACTGTTCAAATTTTAAAGAACTCACCAATTTCATTCCCAGTACCACACGCAAAAAAAAAAAAAAAAAAAAAAAAAAAAAAAAACTTGGGAAAACTAGAAAGACAGACAAGACCTGGTTAAAAATTGCATTCGCTGGGCTACTTTGATTCCGAAAAACATGATTACTCCTTTCCAACCAGATCGTCTAGATGATAGGCAATAGTGGGGACAACCAACCCCCAAAAATAAATAAATAAATAAATAAATTAATTAATTAATTAAAAAATGCCAAGCACGGAAGAGATTGTTGATCAAACAAGGCATCACCTAAGAAATACTCGTAGACCAACTGCAAGATGTCGGACCACACTGCCCTGATGAAGGAACAATGTCTTAAGTGGTGATCCACGAACTCAGCATCCAAACACAGCAGAAAAGCATTAGGGAGCACCATATTTCTTTACGATGATTGTCGACAGTCAACATCATATTCCTCCCAGCGAGCCATGCGAATGCAACAGTCTTAGGAGCCTTGTAGGACCATACATGAGCCATGTGATAATAATCCCCCCTTTGCTCGAGCTGTGATAAACACAGGTACAAGGAACAAACCAAAAATCTACTTGACTTCCTGAGACACCACACAAGAGTCTTTTTCACCCAAAGAGATTAAAAGGCCATGCAAACAAGACAATAGACAGCAATTCATCGAATTCAGAGTCACAAAGATGCATATGGCAAGGAGGAACCTAATCCCCCCAAACACTATAGGGGCCACCTTGGTAATCGCTTTCCAAAGAAAAGAAGCACGATACGGGGAGGAATCGTTAATCCACCATACTATGAGAGACGAACCACACTTAGTAATGATGATTTTCCTCCATAGATTGGTATCTTCCACCAAAAACCTGCACACCCACTTCAGCTTGGTTTCGTATTGCCCACATGAAATACTAATAGCATCAGCCGATACTATTGAAACTACAATCACTGCTTGTGAGTCAACCGAGTTGACCCTTGAACAAACTCATGCCAAGAAGTCAAAATAGCTACCAATAGAAAACAAAAATAAAAGGATGATCAAGTTTTTTTAGTTTTTATGTGAATTGGTAACTCTCCCAAGTAAAAAAGAAACTCATCCAATATGTCATTTTAACTCTATTCGAGAAACCAGCACAATCTGGTCAACTTTGTCAAATTGTTGCTTGTCAATTTACGAATTCAAAAGATTCTTAGTTTATCACTAATCAACTAAAATAAGGTATTTTGAACTTTTCAACTAAACATCTTACATAGTTTTGAGGCTTGAATCTTTCTACTACAAGAGGTTGCTTGGATGTATAAGAACTCAAGTTGCATGGAACTCGAAGGTTGCAGCATTTGAATGCCGCAAGTATGTCATGGAACTCTTCACTTATGAATCCAAGTTCCACCAAAAAAAAAAAAAATGCCCAATAAAATAGAAGCTGAGTTCTTTAAGAGAAGTGAAGATTCCTCCTTACATGGAAGTTTATTCAATAGAAATTTAATGGAGATTTCATACAACCAAGTGACCATTGAGAGCGTGTTTTGGTTTTATACTATACCTTTGAAAGGAAAATGATACTTGCAAAATCCTACTTTGACACCATTTGTGAAACAAAAAAAAAATGCGGTATGATCCGATTTCTCTTTCCAAGCTAATCCACAAAAATGAGGAAATAAATCTCCCAAGGAAATCAATGAAACGATTTCCAACTGATGTGAAAGGAAATAAAGCAACTACTTGCCAGTTTACTTTTTTCAGATTTCTACATGAATCCATGGAAAACTCAACTGTGAACCAAAAAGACAAATATCCCTATGGAATAAACGATTTCCCATTTCATGCGGATTCCATGTCCATTTTCCATATCCACAAAATGGTTTCGACAAAAGCAAACAAGCGCAGGGAGTATTTTTTGAGTTTCAGTCTCAGCTCTAGAAGTTAGGGTTTCAATGGCTAGGGTGTAAGGATTAGAAAACTTTGGCTAGGATCAACAAAATGAAAATTTCTGCAGCTATGGCAATGATCTACATCGCATGTAAACTCTAGCATTAACAAGTAACCACCAACAAGTTCTATTGGCTTTTGCATAAATAACGAATGGGTTTATCTTAGATTACAAAAGCCTCGGATACTTTTGGCTTCTTGATTGGATATTTCTAGATTTTAGGATTTTGTCCATTGTCAATGTAGGGCATCTGTTGGCAGTGACAAAAGAGAAAGGAGATGGGAAAAAGGGGAAATAAATAAGGCTCTTGGGGGTAATTTTCAGTTTTGTCATGAAAGGGAAAGAGGAGGAAAATTGAATAAAACTTCTCTAATTTTTATCTTCTAAATGTTTTATTTTCTATGAATTTCATTTTTATCTTCTAAATCTTTCATTTTCTATGAATTTAACTCACAATACATATTCAAAAGAATGATATACATATTCTTATTTATCAACTATTTAAAAAAAAATTCTATCAACTTGATTCACTAATTCAACTCACCAAATTCGAATCACACAAGGTCAAGGCAAAGTCCGAGTCTCAAGTTTTCCAAACATGATAAATACACGGCATTCAAACTACTCCCCATTGATGGACACACTACATTAAGATCAGATTAGGACTAGATTAAAGAAAACTGTTGGGAGTACTAAGAAGCCATGCCCAATTTATCCAAAATCCAAACACAGAGAGTGATGAAATTTCTCAATAACAAATGAAATAAACTTGATAGAAACATAAGATAATGGATTAACCCAATATTCAACATGATAGTACCTCATATGCATGCCGCATCTCCCTCTCAGTTTCATATTCAACGAAAGCATAACCACGTGAAGCACCAGTTACTGAAATGGTAGTAAACACTCAAGAGTCAATTTACTAAATCTTATATGCAGAAATCTTCTCGTAAAACAAAAAAAAAAAAAAAAGACTTGGGCACAAACTAATAGGTTAGGTACTGTTTGGATGTAAATCCAAATCAACCTTTTCTGTCAAATCATTATGTTGGGTTAATAATTTTGAACTGACCATGCAAGTGGAGGGGTGCCAAAAACAAACCAGAATGGGTTGGTTGTTCGTGGAGAAGCATTCTGCCCACCCCACATTCCAAGTAGCCTCCAAGCATTCCTTCAAGTCTTGATTTTTTTTGATAGAGAGAAAGAGAGAGAGAGAGAGAGAGAGGGTGGCCAGCTAATCAGGTTGGCCGCATGCATATGAGATGGTTAAGAAAAATATGCAGAATGGCATATGTGCAACAAATAAACACGGCCCGCTAGATGAGTGGAGAATCAGCTTGATTTTAGGCCATGGAATGTTCACCAGGTGCCCCACCTGATGAATGGCCTGGTATCTCACCCCTGTGAGGCGCGTTGCAGTGAATCTTTCAGAGTTTCTCCTCTTAGAAATTCAACAAATAAAATTTTACAAATACAACAGGAAACACTGAAATTCAAAATACCCAATTTAGACCACAATAAAAGAAATGTGTTTTCCACTGCACAAATGGCAAATGAAACTCTGGAAATGTAACACAGACTGCGAAATTTCCAAACACCCATTTCAAAAGAAAAGGCAATAGCGGAAAGAAGAGAAAAAAAAAAGAGAAAAACGAAGAGAAGAAATTACCAATGTGTCTCACCAATCGCAAGTTCTTCACCCTTCCATACCTACTCATAGCCTAAACTAACAGGAAAAAAAAAAAGATCAGTATATTCCTCAATGAAAAGAAATAGAGAGAGAGAGGGAAAAACACCTTTCGGAGCATTTCTTCGTTTGTGAGATGCGAAAGCCGGCCGACGAACAGAGTGCAGTGAGGGTCTCCAATAACCTTAGGATCCCCAAATGGGTCATCTGAAAAAACCAATCTTGAGTGAGGAAAGAACGAGAAAATATGGAAAAATGAGTAGAGAGAGAGAGAGAGAGAGAGAGAGAGAGAGAGAGAGAGTTACAAAGGCCAGCAGATGAGCAGAGGAGGGCTCTGTAGACCGCATTGTCGTGAGGGAGAATGTCAGTTCCGTCGATGCTTCCTGCTTGTATTGGATGGAAAGATTCTGCGTAGAAGACGGAGTTTATGTTGTTGCTGCTGCTGCCACTCATTTCTGCCGCTATTGCTGCTTCGATTTCCTTTTCTTCTCTATCAACGCATCTGGTTTCTTGGATTGGATTTCTTGGTTTTTCGTGGAAACTTCCAAGCGAAAATCTTTCGAGGTAATTCAGTCGTGGAGAAGAGGTAGAAGCCAAAGGACCATTCTGTCTGATTTATTGCGGGAGAGCTTGAATCCATCATCTTTTGCATAGAAGCTGTTCGTTTGCTACTGAAATAGCTGTGGGCCACTACATCCACGCCGTCAATTCATTTTTTTCAGCACATTTTTGGGCATGAGATCAAAAACAGGCAGCACTGAATCTCAGGTGGACCACACCATAGGCAAGAGTGGCGATTGAACGCCAACCATTAAAACCTACCTCAATGTATGCATAGTATATCCACCATATCCAGTTCATATGTTTTTTGTATCATGCTATGTTTACGTTGGGCATTGAAGTTCCTTAATAAGTGTGGAAGCAATTTCAAAACGAATCCAACTAAGTAGAGAAAGAAAAAGAATAAGCAAACACAAAGAATATAAATTTTACCTAAAAAACCCTTGTGACAAAAAATCACAGTACAAAGTGATGATTAATTCACTATTAAAAATGAATTACAAAAGATGAAACAACTTGTAAAATAGAAAACTTTAGCTTTTCGCTTTTAAAACTCTAAAAAATCATGTAGGCTCTCCTCTTTCTACCCTAATCAAGCTTAGATGTGTACTTATATATTCTCGTGCAAGATTAGAAATAAAACCCGCACTTTTAAAAAAACTTATGCATCTTGTCAGTTGCACATTCAGTCAATTGAGATATCAACAGAGTCTGTTGGTCAATCGAAACAGACCTTGGTTGACATCACAGTGGGCTTCAGTCGACCCAACTGCATTGCACCAGATTAAAGGTACTCGATCAACAACCACCATCGTAACTTTAATCCTTCGACTTCACTGCTCTAAGTTGGTATCACCATCTCTGATCATATTCAATAGTAACACCATCATCATCGCTTTTCGTGCACACTCCCTCTTCATTTCTTTTTTGCCAAGCCCAGAGAAGTCGAGCAAAATTTGAACTTCTCTGCAGGAACAACCTTATTATGCATGTTCGTTGAATTATCATTGGTGTGAATATTCTCAAGAGTGACACATCCTTCATCTAGCATCTATCAGATAAAATGATGACGCACATCAATGTGTTTAGTCTACGAGTGATACACCGAGTTCTTCACCAAATCGATCGCGCCCTCGCTATCACAATGCACAAGCACGACTTCCTGTTGAACCCCTAATTCATTCATCATCCATTTTAACCAAACAGCTTCTTTCAATGCTTCTGCTGCTGCTATATATTCAGCTTCAGTTGTGAAAAGTACAACCACCGATTGAAGCTTTGATCAACTGATAGCTCCACTAGCCAATACAAACGAGTAACCGGAAGTCGATATTATATTATCTACGTTCCCTGCATAATCCGCATCCACATATCCTACAAGTTTCTCTTCAGAATTTTCAAAAGCTAAGACGTAGTCCATCATATCTCTTATGTAACAAAGTAACTATTTCACTGCTTTCCAGTGTTGCTTGTCAAGGTTTGACATGTATCTATATACAACACCAACCGCGTATGAAATATCCGGTCTAGCATAGACCAGGGCGTACATAAGACTGTCAACTATGCTCGAGTAGGGCACACAAGACATATATCATTTTTCTTTATCTGATGTAGGACATTGCACTAAAGAAAACCAAAAGTGAGCAGCGTGGGGTGTGCAATCAATTTAGCTTTTTTCCGGTCCAAACTTGACCAAGACCTTCTCAAGTTATTCCTCCTGAGACAACCACAACCTGCTCATTTCTCTATCTTTATGTATATCAATGCTGAGAATCTTCTTTGCAACTCCTCAATCTTTCATATCAAATGTCCCGAATAATTGGGCCTTTAATACGTTGATTTCATACATGTAATGGTTGGCGATAAGTAAATCATCAATACACACCCCAAAATAATAAATTCATTGATCACTCGGTGCTTTAAAACAAACACGATAATCAAATTCACTTCTAATAAACCATTGACTTAATATGAAAGAATCAAATTTTTTGTACCACTGCCTAGGCGACTATTTCAAGGCATATAACGACCTCTTTAACCTCTAAATTTTATCCTCCTTTCCTTGCACCTCGAACCCTTAGGGTTACTTCATATAAATTTGCTCTTCTAGTTCCCTGTGTAGAAATGTAGTATTCACATTTAACTATTCTAGTTTTAGATTGTATTGGGCAACTAAAGCTAATACAAATCTGATAGATACTTACTTTACCACTGGTGTAAATATCTCACCGAATTTAACACCCTTCTTTTGAGCATAACCTTACACTATGAATCTAGCCTTATACTTATCCAGTTTCTTCCAATAAATGTACTTGTAATCGATCACTTTCTGCCCAACGGGCAGCTCTACTAGCTCTCACATGTCATTTTTGTACAAAAAGTCCATCTCATCATGTATCGTTGTTATCTACTTCTCAGCATCTCTATCTTCAAGTGCTTCCTGAAAGGTAGACGGATCATTATCATCTACAATGACAGCAAACGCACTGTTTGAGTCATCCTTATATCTCAACGATAACCTGCGATCCCTTGTTAGGTTTCTCCCAATAGGTGGTGTGGCCACCTCTTCTTATACCTCTATCTGCGGCTCAGCTTCTTCATGTGTTTTACCTTTGATTGTTTCAACATCAATTGTTGATTTTTCTATTTTCTTATGCCCATCTTTTCAAAACAATAAACCTTCATCAAACTTGACGTCCTTGATAAATGTGATTTTCCATGAAATATTGTCATACAATCTGTATCCTTTCTCCCCATCATCATATCCGACAAAAGTATACTCCTTAGCCCTTTGGTCTAACTTATCTCTCTCAATCGAAGGTACATGACAGTAAATATTACAACCAAATATCCGCAGCTCCGAGTAATCAACTCCCTGACTACTTCATACTTCTTCTGAAATTTTATAATCAATAAGTGTAGATGGAGATCAATTCACTAAATAATAAGCCGTAGAGACGACCTTAAACCATAGCTCCTTGCCCAACTTAGCATTACTCAACATACTTCAGGCCCTTTCCAAAAGAATCTGATTATTACGTTTCACCATACTATTATGCTCTAGTGTATGCCTTATTATGTTGTACCTCACTATCTCCTCATTCTTACAGCATTAATTAAACCTGTCGTGCCCCAGACTCGGAAATCGGGCTCACAAAATTTTTGATCACCGAATCTGGCGCCGACAGCCTCCGTAGTACCCCATTCTCGGCTCCTGGTGCCCATTCACCAGGTTCCGATCCTGAGATCCTACAAGGAGGATTTCTATAACATAAGTCATTAACCCAAGATCATGACATCATAACCATAGATAATAACTACAAGAACACCATTACAAAATTCACTAAGAATTTAAAACTTTTTACAATACAAGGTTTAAAAAGAGAAAGATATAAAGGCTATAAAGCAAAAACTGTAAGACCCATATCCTAGCTCGTACCGTTCCGTAAGCCTCTGCGGTCCTCCTAGTCGGATTCCGACAACCCGCGATCTTTTATCGACATTTGCGCACGATCTTGAGTTGTGTCCCGTATTTTAGAGTCGGCTCGACCCGAAACTTGTACCCTTACAACCACGCCGTCGCCGCGGTTCCAATGCCGCATCTCGCGTGCCAAGGCGATACCCGGGCAGGAGATGTGGACCCGCATTCAGTTGGAGAAAAATGCCGTGCATTTACAATCCCAAGAGAATCTCTACAGCATGTCCCATCAATCAATTAATCAATCAATCAATCACCTCATATCAAGTATACAGCCCATGCTTTCTTTCTCCACAAGTCAAGCAATCTACCGCAAAAGTCAATAAATCTCTCACCTCACCCATCACTCACCTCACATCCATCACCCATCACTCTCTCTCCTTACAACCCTCTCTCTCTCTCATTTCTCAAACACAAAATTCCAAGCAAAAGAGAAGTGCACATCCAAGCTATTCTAAGAGAGAAAGTGAGTTGTGTGTGGCCCACTTCCTACCCCAAAATCCTTCATCCTAGTCATTCATCTCTCATCATCTTCCATCAAAGTGAAGCACAAGGAGATCGACGTTCCATCGGACCAAGGAGATCAAAAGGTGGGTGTTTTATAGGCATAGATTTCATGTTTTTATGATGGGCTAAGTGGGGCCTACCGATTGATGGTTGTAATGACCCGAAAAATTTTGTACAAAGACCCGAGTACTACCTCAAATTCTTTAGAAGTTAAATGTGGGTTAACTAGCGCTAAACTCGATTACTTGTGAAATTAGTACCAATCACTTTAAATTTGATCTGCAAGACCCAAAACCTGTAGAATTGTTAGCGCTATGTTACCCTGAAATCTAGGATTCAACGCTAAATCCAGTTGCTCTCGGGAGTACTTAGAAACTTTGTATCGGACCTGGACCGCGCGTCGAAAGTCCGATAGCGATGATCTTAGACAATTATGATTACCTTGTTGGGCTTGACAATCACCTCAAAAATCAAGTCCAGATGATGTCCTGAGACGATTTGCTTGAGTCCGGAGTAAAGAGCGTGAGAAAGGTGAGAAATTAAATATGAATTTATAAAATCTGAGTCGTGTCGCTTGCGCGCCAATTTTAAGCATTCTGACCGTTGGATTCTGACCCAAATTCAGCCTCGGATCAGGAAAGATGGCTCACACATGTCAAAGTACCGTTGGACCTGATCAAGTTTCGGTGACCGTTGAATTGTAACTGGTCCGCCACAGCTGATCTGTAAATTCGATCGGTACAAAAACTCAGCCTGACCTAGATCCATGGTCAGTGAGCTTAAGTCCGACCGCACGTGGAAAAAGGACCTCCAGAAGTGCTCCGTTGGACCGATATAGACCCGAATTGGTTATAACCTAAGTATACCTTGGCCCTGGGGCTATTTTCATCAATATTAGGCCTATATAAAGACCTTAAAACCTTCACTCTCAACTCCATACGAATTTTATAAACCCTAGCTAAGAGAGAGAGAGAGAGAGAGGAAAAGAGAGAGAAAGTGAGAGAGAAGTTGGTGAATCATCTTGAGATTCTTCCTTGTTACTCTGCGTACCTAAACCATCGCATCTGAATCGTTATTCCGGCGATTCTAAGTTCATTCTTGGGTAAGTCAATCAAACCCTAGCCTGTTTTGGAGCTTAGAATAGTCTAAGTGTTGATGTAGCTCATTTCATTCATGCCTTAGGTTATCTAGTCGCCGTTGACGAAGACTTATCGTCTGAATCAGATATGTTGCGCACTTTCTGGTTTAAGGTGCGGACTATATTCATATAGGTTATGGTTTTTAAGGCTTTCAATGTCGGTTAACGGATTATTATTGTTGTGGGTGAAATTTCACATGCCAAATGCGATGTTTGTATTGTGTTCCTGATATATATGCGCTATATTGAGATTTGTGTATTCCTTGTATATGTAAAAAGTATCGTATACGTATGAAATACGAACATGTGTTTGCCATGATTAATTGTCGTATATTTGTGCTAGTTGTATGTGTATTAACTCCTTGGCGAAAGGAATTGTCCAAATGTGTGTTATCACCAACATACGTCATGTATGTTGGAATATGTAGTCTAAGTGTTTGTAGAAATGTCTGAATGATCAAGTGTGTAATATATTATCCTGTTTACGAGCGTTGAGAAAAGATTCTTAACTATCTTATTGGTGTGTATGATTTTTTACATGCAATTTACATTCTTTGTTGTTTAAATTCAGGCACTACTTATGTGTAAATCCATGTTAAGTTGATATTCATCAAATGCTCACATACTGTATGATTAGAATTGTTGATCCATTACTGTTCTGAATTGCTGGTATGAATATCTGTTATACTTGAATGTGTTTGGGACTATGAAATAGTCCAAGGAATCGGTAACAAACCTTGAGTTCGTGGCCGAGGTTGTTTTTGCCACGAAGGACGTGTTTGACGAACCCGAGTCGTATTAGGGTTGTCGACAGTGGTTTGGCCACACAGAGTGTTTGCGCACTCTATGTTGTTTAACTCAACGTGCGCTCGTGCTAGTCAAGCTCGTCAAGTAACCTGATTGTCCCGGTGAATGTGCACCATGTATGAATGCTATTGTTTGAATCTAGGGTACCAAACTTACCAATGCAATTCCGTTAACCATTGTACCTTAATCCGCTAAGACTCATGAGCCGGGCATGGTGGTATGGGACACCGTGGTCGAGCTGTTGGCCTACGCTAGGGTGACGAGCCTCCCCGTAGTGACCAGTGAGCACACCAGACTCGTGAGCCGATTATGGTGGTATGAGACACTATATTCGCGCGTCAGCCTACATTGATTGGTGACGAGCCCTTTGTAGTGACCTCGAGCATTCCTTGATACTACGTTGAGGCGACGAGCCTTAGGGTAGTAACTAAGGTATGACTAGGCATGCATTGATTGGTGACGAGCCCTTTGCAGCGACTTAGAACCTTATGATCGTATGAGATTGTCTAGGACTGACGACCCTAGAATGGATCACCATTTGAAAATTGAAATGAGGAAGGTACCTTAGCTTCTCAATCCTGCTGTATGAAAAAGACTAATAATAACTTGGTAATCATGTTCATGTACCGCATTGCATGTGCTTTGGCGTCGTGGAGCACTGCAGGAGGTTGTCATGTGTACTGTAAGATGAAGATACTGAGGGAGTGTAGGTGAGAGCATGCATCATTTCTACATACATCCTTGCATTAACAAGAGTAATTAGGACATGTTTGATTGTATTGCCTTATCATTACTGCTTGATTGATTTGATAATATGTTAACTTTTACTGTATAGTTCCACTGAGTTGATCACTCACTCCTACATTCTAGGACGGTGTTTTAACACCAACCAGACTCTGTCTTAGATGCAGATGATGATGCGACCCCCGAGGCAGAGCAGGAGTATGAGGATGACGAGGACGCGTTTTCTTTTATGCAGTTCTCAGGCGGGTTCATGTGAGCCGTGCCCTGAGCTACCGGAATTCTGGGTTTCTTTTGTAATGGATGATTTCATTTTGATACTTATATTTTGAAAACAAACACTTATAATTATGACCTGGCAGAGCATACATATCTCAGGGACTTATATAGATATACATATATGTTTCTTTAGTCTTCCGCTTGCAGATTTCACCTATCCCTGGATTATGTTTGCAGTTTGACTTTAATCTACTCCATGTTTTATGCACTCATACAGACAACATCCATCCATCATTGCATATGTTGCATAAGTGATGTTTTGAAACTCGGGAGCTGAGTTATGCTCGACCCCCGAATTTTAGGGCGTTACAGTATGAATCTCACTTTGGACCCGAAATGTGGCCGATGGCCCACCTTGATTCTCATGATCATTCCATGATGGGGCTATTCTTCATGGACCCCATCATGATGTTTATTTTCTTTGCATAAATAGGAGTTATCTAGACCTTTTATTTTGGTGGAGAAGGAATCTCCACCGTTGATTTTTAATTTTGTGCGCCCACATGTATTGGGACCCACTTGATGTATGATTGAATGCAGGAGCAGAGGGCCCATAGTGTCGGGGTCCCTCCATCATCATGTGTCTCTCTCTCTATCTCTCTCTGTCTCCTTCCTTTATTTTGTGGCTCACATGATGAATGTATGTGATATTTAGACCGTCCATCCAACGAACCACATGGCCGTCCAAAACATGGGGACCAACCTACCTTGCTACCTTTTTATTTGAAGGGTCTGGATGATGGGAAAACACACATATTAGATTGATATAAATCAAGTGGGGCCACATCTATGTGGGACCCACCTTGACAAATGCATTCACGTCGTCCGTCCAGACGTGGCTAGAGACAGTGGGATGCACTACAGCACGTCTGGACGTGCTCTGTTAAAAACGAAAATATTAGCTTGGTTCAAAGCTTATTGGGTGGGCCACTCATACAGGCCCCACCTTGATGTATAAGTTTAATCCACACCATCCATCCCATTCCTCAGCTCATATTAGGCGTTAAGCTGAAAAATGAAGCTAATTCGACTATCTGGTGGCCCATAGCATAGAAAACCGTATTTTCTACCGTTGAAATCTACCCTGATGTTTTTATACACCAAAACACATCGAATATTGGGCTTGTTTGGTCGTTCTTGAGCCATGGAATGCAATGGCCGGGTCAGATTCACCTGATGCGGGCCCCACATACGAAAAACCTCAGAAATTCTATTTTTTCCATATATATATAGCATAGCAGCGCCTGCTGCTGCTAACGCTGCAACAAGACGCTGCTACTATTGACGGTAGGGCCAGGGACCACAGGTCTAGCCATGGGTCCCATGTGATATGTGTTGAACATCACACTGTGCATATGGTGGGCCCCTTTTTGCTGTGTGCCTCACCCTAAATATCAGCCGTACTCAATGCTCAGGTGGCCCACACGAGAGGAAACAATGGATTAAACGTCTACCATTGAAACCCTTCTTGGGTCAGGAAGTTTTGGATCATTACGAAATTTGTTTTCCTCTTCAGCCGGGTCTACATGACCCTGCCAACAGATTGGGTGGAAAATAAACATTATGGTGGGCCCCACGTGGGACCCACAATGATGTATGTATTTTATTCACACCATCCAGCAGTGGACGGTGGAGCCTATGATGTATGTGTATTATATCCAACACCGTCCATCCTCAGCTAGCTGTTGTACTGAAGTCAGCAAGCTATGTGGGTCCCTGCATGAGATGGGTGTTATTTCCCATCTGACCTGGGGCGTGGGACCCACCCTTCACACGTGTGGCATCCACACCGTCTAGTAAGGGATGGTGGGATCCACCATGCCGTAAATGTTTTATCCATGCTGTCCAATGATCGTGGACCACTAATGTTTTATTTAAACCAATCTGATTTAAATGTTTTAAACTCGCAAGTATACGAATCAGATGTAGATACGGTACATATTACGAGATCGTTCCCACGAGGACTGGTTGTCACAATTCGAAATTTACGATTCTTCTTAACTAATTCAACAAATAGTTTAGCGAACTATTAAGTAAACTAACAAAAATCTATGAAAAATAACCGAAAGCAACAAAAAAAATTCAATCAAGGAGAATACTAGGACTTTTGAATCCACCCCTAATTATCCTGACTCTTGTTTTACCTCTTGATTCACCCTAATTCAGATTGATATAAATTTAATAAATAAAGCACACTCTATGTCCTTGGTCGGGCACACAGAATGTATAATTCCTTAAAGCATAAGGATCACATCTTTCCATCCATGGTCAGGCATGAAGAGATGCAGATTCCTATTTCTTTCTCTATAGGAAACCTATTCATGGTCAGACACAAGCAACTAGAATAAGATTCCAAACAATATCCACATCTAAACTTTGGTTAAGCTCATAGAATGGAGAAGTACGGAGTTTTCATTAAAGCACACTAGAGAAAGAAACAAATCAATCAAATCAAGATGAATTCAACAATAAACAAGAGTCATTCAAATTAGGGGCTTCATCTTAGCCCTAGTTAAAAGATTAGCAATCCATGGATTCAAATAAAAAGAAAGAAAAATAAAATTGATAAAAGGAGAACATCCTTCTCTCTTTCTTTCTTCCTCTCTCTCTTTCTCTTCTCTTTCTTCTCTCCAAACCAAGCTCTCCCTGGATCTTAGCTCCCCCCTGTTCTCTCCACGTCCTCCTCCTTTTATAGCTGCCAGGGGCGGAGGAACTTTCGCACAATAAAAATCAGATTCGTGTATAACTCTTGCGCGGTAAAAATCAGAGCCTCCCACGTCCCATGTTCCTTGCATTATGTCCGTAAAATCAATATCTCCTGGGACGTTTTTGACTGAGCTACATGATTGACGGATTAGATCTTCCATCTGATTAAAGATGGTGGGTCATAACCACCTGGAAATCCCTTTTTCCGGATGTGCGTAAGCTTACGCATGTGATTACACTGACGTGATTGGTGGGCCCCATAAGAGTGTTTTCGAGGAAATCCACCCCGTCCATTGGATTCAGGACGAAATTTTGATTAAGAATGGTTGGTTTTGAATGTCCATTGACACAGCCCAGAGAAGCAATCACGCTGAGATCTTTTTGAACGTCGCAGGGCAGTCCTCTCGTGACCTCTGTAGTGCACACGTGCATGTACATGGGCACAAAGTATCAGCTTAAGTTTGATTATTTCGAGGCCCTCTATAAGATGGATGGTTTGGATCATTCGTACAGGCCATGATGGTGGCCCACTGACATTCGCAAAACGGACAGTGTCCGTCCGTTACACGCTACAGGAAACGAAAGTTTCCTTTTTGAGAAGAAGGTCGGGTCAGTGCTTTTGAGAAGAAGGTCGGGTCAGCACCTGCTGACCTGTCTCTCGATTCCGGTGCGGCGCGGGCGTGTGCACGCTCTATGCACATGCTGCACGTACGTGATCCACTGTGATGTTCTTGCCAAATCCAATCCATTCATTCAATTATTATCCCTATTTAAGGCGTTGAGACCAGATTTGAGGCAGCTCCAGATATCAAGTGGGCTCAGAATCAACGGTTTATGGGCTGATCTATCAGTTGGGGCACTTATATAGTGATCCGAAGGCTGAAATTTGATATGTACGATTAATTTATGGCTTTCAGGCTATGTATGAAGTTTTGAGCCAATCAGATGGCGGGAACCGTGTGATCTTGCATTCTGTACCAATTTCGGGCCTCTTTAATGTGAACGGCTTAATTTTCTCGGATCCCTGGCATGTAAATTCTTTAGTCTTGGTTCTATGGAGTGCGTCCCTTGCTCTGGTGACTTCGGAGTGTCAAATCCACTCTTTTAGTACTCTTTTTCAGTCCACGCTCCTGATTACATCCTGCAATAAAAACACAATTAAAATATGACATTAAGCATTATCATGTACGTAAAATCAGGCAATAACTGGGGTCTGATATGCAATATTCCATGATATATGTGTTTATCCAACCGTTCAACCATTTAGCAAGCTTGTCTTACAGGCTCGAGACTAAGAATGAGTCAGATCTAAAGTTCAAGTGGACCCCACCATCAATGTAGATAGTGATATCCACAGTTCAAGCTTCTAAGGGCCATAATAGTTTTTTAATAAAGCTGATATTTGTTTTTCACTTCATCTATTACTATGTTAACTTATGAATAGGTTGGATCTAAAATACATCACGACGGGCCACTCTGTGATGTGTCCAGCCATCAATCAGGTGGACCACACCGCAAAAATAGTAAGTTTGAACGTCCACCATTAAAACCCTTGGGCTACAGCATTTGAACCTATATGATATTTGTTTTCCCATCTTAATCCAGGTCTTTATGACCTTATGATTAGATTGGTTGAGAAATAAACTTTATAGTGGACCCTATGATTTATTTAACCGTGAAAATTATTATCTCCATTGCTATTTGTGGTATGGTCCAAATGATCCTTCAAATATGATTCTTTTTGGGGATGTGATGCTGCCCATTCGATATATACATGAGGCCCATGTGATTAGGCCCATCTTGATGTATTTGTGACATGTTTTGAGGCCCACCTTGATGTGTATAAGGCCCATTGTTGAGGCCCACCTTGATATATATAAGGCCCATTATTGAGGCCCATCTGGATGTATTTGTGGCCCATCTGTTGAGGCCCATCTTGATATATATGAGGCCCATGTTATGAGGCCATTTGATGTATTGGAGGCCCATGGGTTGAGGCCCAATGGGATGTACACAAGGTCCATTGTAATGTGTGATTCCACCACGGTTTATGTAATGATGTTTATGACGGGCTATGCCTTGGGAGCAATGATGGTTTGACATCCACATTGTAAGAATAATGTTGGTTAAATGTTCGCATTATAACTCTCCCTAAGGCACATTGATAGGCCTATACTTATTGTGTGTAGGCCATTTAGGCCCATCTTCATTGTGAGGATAGTTCATCACCTTATAACATGCTTAGTATAATTCTATGACTCATGCCCATACGCATCATATGTATGCTTGATATGAGTAGTGACTGATCATAGCATATGCCATTGGGCAGACCATTCACTGGACTCCTTATGAGATGGAGTGCCCCACATTATCGCACGGTACGGGCAGGATTGCTGCATGATTGGACGGTGTGACTCATGCATCTCGTAAATGTGTGACATGATCATTGTATGCCCTAGCGACATCAGGGCTGTGGCCTACACAGGCACATCGTGGATGACTAGATGGGACACCGAAAATACTTAGTTCTAGCACTATGGGCACTTAGGATATCCTTAGGTGAAAGTCCCAGAACCTCCGAGGTCAAGAGACGCCCCAACGTCTAGACTGAGTGGAACATGAGCGCTCGAGTGTCGAATACCAGTGGGCCGTGTCTCCCACTTGTCCTGGTCGGTTGGGAGGAGGTGTGGCCTTATCCGCCTGAGTGAAGGGATTGTAAGCTAGGCTGAGTTTGACCAGCTCACAAATGGGTCCGCTATTGAAGAGCCAGGTAGGTATTGGTAGACTCCTGGTCAGGCGTATAGTGTAGTCTCTTCCACTTGCTGGGCTGTGAGGCTAAGGGGCGACAGTCAATGTGGAGTGTAATAGACCCCGGTGATTCCCCAGAGAGGAACAGTACTGATTTGTGGACTTGATATGAGGACTGACATGATATTATGACACCCCATCACTGTTGCACATGTGGGTGGGCGCATGTGGGCGGACGCTGATGTGGGCAGGGTTGAGGCCTAGGCGAGCTACTAGTGGTTGGAAAGCTACTGTGCTGGCAGGCTACTGAGCAGGAGTTGCATACTCATTTATTCATCCATTCACTATCCACTCGGGCTGGTGGTGCGCAACTATTTGTTACGTGTACCTTCGCAATGGTTAGGATTTCCGTTGGGCACGCGACTAACCTAAGATCAGGAGTTTACCACATTGTGTTTGACTATTCAAATTTAGGCATGGGACTGGTTTGGATAGAATTCCCTTATGATGGACCCCATAGCCTGTGATACTACGTACTATCATCCCGACTTCACTCCAGCTTGGTCATTTCATTTGCATCGCATATTGCATGTCATCCACAGCATATGGCATTTCAGATTGCTACGTTTCTGCACTTATATGGCTTAGACGGACTTGTCCGGATTTGTATATTGCATTGCGTCCACAGTATATGATATTTGGCTCATTATGATCTGCATTGCATACCCTGATATTATATGACTCATATATTTCCGCTTACTCTGATATTGTATGATTCATGATCTTGTCAGTATTTTCGCTTATCCCAATTATGTATGATTTATGGGCTTTATTGTATACTTGACACTTACCTTACACACACTTTCACCACTCTTTAAGCTTTCTATAAGCTTATGTATGATAGATGCATGCAGGTGGCGTTAGGTTGCAGCAGCGTTGAGCTTGGAGCGTGCAGCGGTTTTCTGGAGTTTTGATTTTTGACAGATGTATTTCTCTTTCAGCATTGTATTCAAATGTTTATATTAGTGAATATGTGATGATGATGTTGCCTTTATGATTTGGGTACACTTATGGTTATGCTTCTTATGAGACAAATATACATTGAAAAATCCTCCTTGTAGGATCTCAGGATCGAAACCTGGCATATGGATGCTAGGAGCTGAGAATGGGGTACTACGGAGGCTGTCGGCACTAGATTCAGCAATCGAAAATTTTGTGAGCCCAATTTTCGGGTTTGGGGAGTGACAAAAACTCCAAAAGATAACTCTATTACTCGCTCCTGCTCCTGCACTGCTACTGCCTAGCGTCACGTGCACGCATCAATCATGCATAAGCTTATAGAAAGCTTAGAGGACAGTGTAAGTGTGTGTAGGATAGGTGCCATGAATGTAATATCAAAGTATGTGAAATGTGCGGCAAGATCATGAATACCAACAGCCGTAACAAGACTATGCAAATACAAGGCAAGAATACCATCTGCCAACCCAAGGCTATGTAGCTCAATGCAAAATACCATCAGTCATCCCAAGTTTAAGCAATGCAGGCCTATATAGTCAAGTGTCATATGCAATGTGCAATGAAATCATGCCAATCCTCATATCAAGTCCACATATCAGTATAGTTACTCTCTGGGAAATCATCGGGGTCAAGTACACTCCACATAAACTGCCGCCTCCCTAGCTGCGCAGCCCAGCGAGTATAAGGGACCTCACTACCCGCCTGTGGACAATCAATCACCAACAAGGCTCGATGGTAGCGGACCCATTTACGAGCTGATCAAACTCAGCCTAGCTTAAATTCCCCCTCACTCAGGTAGATAAGGCCACATCCCTTTCCAACCGACCACGATATAGTGGGAGACGCAGCCTAATAGTAAAGGCACCGACGCTCATATTTTTCACTTAGTCTTGATGTTGGGGCACTCCCGGTACCATGAAGGTTCCGGGGCTTTCACCCAAGGACATCCTACGTGCCCACAGTGATCAAACTAATATTTTTGGTGTCCAAATTTGGTCATCCATGTTATGCCTGTGGAGGCTACGGCCCTGATGAAGCTAGGGCGAATATCAACCGTGCTATGCAATGCCAGATGCATGAATCACACAAATCAACCATGCATCAGTCCTACGCATACAACGCGCTCAAGAGGGGCTACTCCATCACTCAGGGAGTCTCATAATAGCTTACCCAATGACATAAACCATGACCAATCACATCTCAACCAAGCACAGAAATGATGCACATGGGAATGGGTCATGAAGATAACTAAGTATGCCATGCGATGATATTGTACTCTCCTCATGATAAGATCGGGTCTAAGTACACATGGGGATGACTCATGAAAAATAACTAATTACATCATGCGGTGGAGTTATACTCTCCTCTCAACAAGGTAGGATCTAGGTACTTAGACAATTTGACATGGAATAGAAAGAGCACAACTACTAGTGGGGGCCCAACAATTCGGGGTAGCCCACGAAGACTAAGAGAGCAATACTATGGGCCTAAAATAATAAGAATGGGCCTAACAAAGGGTCTAAGGTGGACATTCAACCACCAGTAGATGAGAATGAGCCTAACAAATGGGCCTAGAGGGGTCCACGATGGGGACATTTAACCACCATTGTCCCCTAGAAGGCGGCCCAAGAAAGATTCTACCTAAAGCAAGGCCTAAGGCCCAAGTACTACCTTTAAAATAAAATGGGTAGCAATACATTTATATCATATCACATAATGGGCCCCAAGAAAATGGCCCAAAGCCCTCACACAACATCATGGGCCCAAAAAGGCAAAGTATGGCCCAATAACAATGGCCACCGAATTCATGCATTATGTTGGACCTAGTGGGTAGCCCATAAGCCCAAGCACTTAGGCAAAAACATATCCAAGTTGGGTCAAATGTGTCACGCCCCAGACTCAGTGATCGAAACTCACAAGAATCATGATAGTCGATTCCGGCCGCAACAGCCTCCGTAGTACCCCATTCTCGGCTCTTGACACCCATTCACCAGGTTCTGATTCTGGGATCCCACAAGGAGGATTTCTATGAGATAATCCGATTCATGAAGAGCATACCTAAGATCATAACAAAGTAACCATAGAAAATAACCATGGGGACACATCACAAAATCCACTAAGAATAAAAACTTTATATAGGGTACAAGGCTCAAAAGGAAATACATAAACAGAGTAAGGAAAAATCTCCAAAAGGTCCTCGACACGCTCTGAAAGCTCCTCCTTAGCTACTGCGGCTGCCTAGAATCATCTGCACGCATCAATCATGCATAAGCTTATAGAAAGCTTAGAGGGCGGTATAAGTGTGTGTAATACCAATGCCGGAAAGAAATATCAGAGGATGCAGAAGCTCGACATGAACCATGAACACTATCAATGCCACTAGCCATACCAAGGCTAAGCTATGACAATCATGAATGCAACAAGCCGTACCAAGGCTATGCAAAGAAATACATGAGTGCTGGGCGCTATACCGAGACGATGCACAAAAGGCCTATATAGTCAATGCCAATGCAATGCAATACATGCCAGTCCTCATATCAAGTTCACATATCAGTATAGTTCCATGTAACATCCTAGATTTTCACTGTTTTGGATTTCTAAAAATCTTTAAATTTTTTTAAATGTAATTAACTTATATTATCACTTACTGACCATTGGCACTTAATGTTAGTTTATACACGAGTGATACCAGTAAAGAATCGCACAAGTCAGATTAATCAACCATATACTACCAAAAAAAGGGGCAAAGGCTACGGATAAAATCCGTAGCCATAGACCGATGGCTACAGACTAAAACCGTAGCTAGTCCATAACACGACCGTCGTCGTAGGTGCCATAACAATAGGTCCGGAACCTATGGCTACGGATTTAATCTGTAGCCATAGGCTAAATAGCTACAGATATAATCCGTAGCAATTATATCTGTAGCAAAAACTTCAAACAGCTACAGATATTATTTGTAGCTGAAAGTCCATAGCAATAGGCCAAAATTGAAAAGGCTACACCTGCCTGACTAGTGGCTACGGATTTAATCCGTAGCTATAGGTTAAATAGCTACAGATATAATCTGTAGCAAGTATATCTGTAGCAAAAACTTCAATCAGCTACGGATCTTATTTGTAGCTTGAAAAGGTGACACCTATCTGATTAGTGGCTACGGTCAATATTCGTAGCTATTTTGTACATTAAAAAATTAAATCATTTGTTCATTCAATTACCACCTGTACAATCATTCATTCATTCAATTACAATCATTCATTCATTCAATTACAATCCTTTATTCAATCAATTACATCATTCATTCATTCAATTATAATCCTTCATTCAATCAATTACAATTACAATCCTTCATTCAATCAATTACAATTACAATCAATTACAATTACAATTACAATAATGCTGAAAATACAAATCTTTGGCTTCATTAGAGAAATGTGCTCGACTTTACCCTGAAATTTCAACAGCTACTAAAATTACATCATCCTACAAACAATCATATCATTCATAAATTAGAATGCCTATTGGGGAAAAGAAAGACAGTGAAAGAAGTGCATCACGTATAACAACTTTTTTTCTTCTTAATGAATTAAAAAAAAATTCAAAGAGGAATGAAATTGACACAAAAGAAATGGTCTCACCATATGATTATAAGTTTTGGTTTAGGTTTAGGTTATAGGTTTAGGTTAAGGTTAGGCTATAGGTTATAATTAAGTTTAGGTTATAGGTTAAGGTTTAGGTTATAGGTTTTGGTTTATGTTTTGGTTAAGGTTTAGGTTTAGGTTATAGGTTTAGGTTTAGGTTATAGGTTATAGCTTTTGGGAACTTGATTATAGGTTAAGGTTTAGGTTTAGAAAATCGGGTTTGGGTTCGGGATCGGGTTTAGGTTTGGGTTTTCAAATTTAGGTTTAGGTTAAGTAGTTCAGATTAGGATTAGGTGTAGGTATGGGTTTAAGGATTTGAGAATACATTTAGGTTTTAAGTTTAGGTTTAAGTTAAAGGTTTAGGGAAAGGTTATAAGTTTAGGTTAGGTTTAGGTTTAGGTTATAGGTTATAGCTTTAGGGAATTGAGAATGGGTTATGGTTTAGGTTCAGGAAATCGGGTTCAGGTTCGGGATTGGGTTTAAGTTTGGATTTTTAATTTAAGTTTAGGTTTAGGTTAGGGAGTTGAGATTAGGATTAGGTGTAGGTTTAGGTTTAGGGAATTGAGTTTAGGTTATAGGTTTAGGGAGAGGTTAGGTTTAGGTTATAGGTTTTGGGATTTGAGAATAGTTTTAGGTTATAAGTATAGGTTTAGGTTAGGTTATAGGTTAAGGTTTAGAGATTTAATTTTAGGTTATAGGATTAGGTTACGGTTACGGTTTAGGTTATAAGTTTTGAGATTTGAGAATGGGTTCGGGTTTAGGTTATAGGTTTTGGTTTTGGTTTAGGTTATAGGTTTTTGGATTTGAGAATGGGTTCGGGTTTAGGTTATAGGTTTTGGTTTAGGTTTAGGTTATAGGTTATAGGTTTATGTTAAGTTTAGGTTTTGGTTAAAGGTTTTGGGATTTGAGAATGAGTTCAGGTTTAGGTTATAGGTTTTTGTTTTGGTTTAGGTTATAGGTTTTGGTTTAGGTTATAGGTTTTGGGATTTGAGAATGGGTTCGGGCTTAGGTTATAGGTTTTGGTTTAGGTTATAGGTTATAGGTTTAGGTTAAGGTTTTGGTTTAGGTTATAGGTTTTGGGATTTGAGAATGGGTTCGGGTTTAGGTTATAGGTTTTGGTTTTGGTTTAGGTTATAGGTTTTGGGATTTGAGAATGGGTTCGGGTTTAGGTTATAAGTTTTGGTTTTGATTTAGGTTTATGTTATAGGTTTTTGGATTTGAGAATGGGTTATAGTTTAGGTTTAGGAAATCGGGTTCAGGTTCGGGATTGGGTTTAAGTTTGGGTTTTCAAGTTTAGGTTTAGGTTTAGGTTAGGGAGTTGAGATTAGGATTAGGTATAGGTTTAGCTTTAGGGAATTGAGTTTAGGTTATAGGTTTAGGGAAAGGTTAGGTTTAGGTTATAGGTTTTGGGATTTGGGAATAGTTTTAGGTTATAAGTATAGGTTTAGGTTAGGTTATAGGTTAAGGTTTAGGGATTTGAGTTTAGGCTATAGGTTTAGGTTTAGGTCTAGGTTTAGGTTTAGGGAATTGAGTTTAGGTTATAGGTTTAGGGAAAGGTTAGGTTTAGGTTATAGGTTTTGGGATTTGGGAATAGTTTTAGGTTATAAGTATAGGTTTAGGTTAGGTTATAAGTTAAGGTTTAGGGATTTGAGTTTAGGTTATAGGATTAGGTTTAGGTTTAGGTTTAGGGATTTGAGTTTAGGTTATAGGTTTAGGTTTTAGGTTTAGGTTTAGGTTTAGGTTTGGATTTTGGGATTTGAGAATGGGTTCGGGTTTAGGTTATAGGTTTTGGTTTCGGTTTAGGTTATAGGTTTTGAGATTTGATAATGGGTTCGGGTTTAGGTTATAGGTTATAGGTTTTGGTTTTGGTTTAGGTTATAGGTTTTGATTTAGGTTATAGGCTAATGGTTTAGGTTAAGGTTTAGGTTGAGGTTATAGGTTTTTTGGATTTGAGAATGGGTTCGGGTTTAGGCTATAGGTTTTGGTTTTGGTTTAGGTTATAGGTTTTGGTTTAGGTTATAGGTTTTAGGTTTAGGTTATAGGTTATAGGATTTGAGAATGTGTTCGGGTTTAGGATACAGGTTTTGGTTTTGATTTGGATTATATGTTTTGATTTAGGTTATAGGTTATAGGTTTAGGTTTTAGGTTTTGGTTTTGGTTTTGATTTAGTTATCGGTTATAGGTTTAGGTTATAGGTTTTTGGATTTGAGAATGGGTTCGGGTTTAGGTTATAGGTTTTGATTTTGGTTTAGGTTATAGGTTATAGGTTTATGTTAAGGTTTAGGTTTATGTTAAAGGTTTTGGGATTTGAGAATGAGTTCAAGTTTAGGTTATAGGTTTTGGTTTTGGTTTAGGTTATAGGTTTTTGGATTTGAGAATGGGTTCGGGTTTAGGTTATAGGTTTTGGTTTTGGTTTAAGTTATAGGTTTTGATTTAGGTTATAGGTTAACGGTTTAGGTTAATGTTTAGGTTTAGGTTATAGGTTTTTGGATTTGAGAATGGGTTCGGGTTTAGGTTATAAGTTTTGGTTTTAGTTTTGGTTTAGGTTATAGGTTTTGGTTTAGGTTATAGGTTTTTGGATTTGAGAATGGGTTCGGGTTTAGGTTATAGGTTTTGGTTTTGGTTTAGGTTATAGGTTATAGGTTTATGTTAAGGTTTAGGTTTAGGTTAAAGGTTTTGGGATTTGAGAATGAGTTCAAGTTTAGGTTATAGGTTTTGGCTTTGATTTTGGTTATAGGTTTTGGTTTAGGTTATAGGTTTAGGTTTAGGTTAAAGGTTTTGGGATTTGAGAATGGGTTCGGGCTTAGGTTATAGGTTTAGGTTTTGGTTTAGGTTATAGGTTTTGGTTTAGGTTATAGGTTTTTGGTTTAGGTTATAGGTTATAGGATTTGAGAATGTGTTCGGGTTTACGATATAGGTTTTGGTTTTGGTTTTGATTATATGTTTTGATTTAGGTTATAGGTTATAGGTTTAGGTTTTAGGTTTTGGTTTTGGTTTTGATTTAGGTTATAGGTTATAGGTTTAGGGAAAGGTAATAGGTTTTGATTTAGGTTATATGTTATAGGTTTAGGTTTAGGTTTTGATTTATGTTATAGGTTATAGCTTTAGGTTAAGGTTTAGGTTTAGGTTTAGGTTTAGGTTATAGGTTTTGGGATTTGAGAATGGGTTCGGGTTTAAGTTATAGGTTATATGTTTAGGTTATAGGTTTTGAGATTTAAGAATGGGTTCGGGTTTAGGTTATAAGTTTTGGTTTTGGTTTAGGTTATAGGTTTTGTGATTTGAGAATGGTTTCGGGTTTAGGTTATAAGTTTTGGTTTTGGTTTAGGTTTAGGTTATAGGTTTTTGGATTTGAGAATGGGTTATGGTTTAGGTTTACAAAATTGGGTTCAGGTTCGGGATTGGGTTTACGTTTGAGTTTTCAAGTTTAGGTTTAGTTTAGGTTAGGGAGTTGAGATTTGGATTAGGTGTAGGTTTAGCTTTAGGGAATTAAGTTTAGCTTATAGGTTTAGGGAAAGCTTAGGTTTAGGTTATAGGTTTTGAGATTTGAGAATGGGTTCGGGTTTAGGTTATAGGTTTTGGTTTTGGTTTAAGTTATAGGTTTTGGTTTAGGTTATAGGTTTTTGGATTTGAGAATGGGTTCGGGTTTAGGTTATAGGTTTTGGTTTTGGTTTAAGTTTTAGGTTATAGGTTTATGTTAAGGTTTAGGTTTAGGTTAAAGGTTTTGGGATTTGAGAATGAGTTCAAGTTTAGGTTATAGGTTTTGGTTTTGGTTTAGGTTATAGGTTTTGGTTTTGGTTATAGGTTTTGGGATTTGAGAATGGGTTCGGGCTTAGGTTATAGGTTTTGGTTTTGGTTATAGGTTTTGGTTTAGGTTATAGGTTATATGTTTAGGTTAAGGTTTAGGTTTAGGTTATAGGTTTTGGGATTTGAGAATGGGTTCGGGTTTAGGTTATAGGTTTTGGTTTTGGTTTAGGTTATAGGTTTTGGGATTTGAGAATGGATTCGGGTTTAGGTTATAAGTTTTGGTTTTGGTTTAGGTTTATGTTATAGGTTTTTGGATTTGAGAATGGGTTATGGTTTAGGTTTAGGAAATCGGGTTCAGGTTCGGGATTGGGTTTAAGTTTGGGTTTTCAAGTTTAGGTTTAGGTTTAGGTTAGGGAGTTGCGATTAGGATTAGGTGTAGGTTTAACGTTAGGGAATTGAGTTTAGGTTATAGGTTTAGGGAAAGGTTAGGTTTAGGTTATAGGTTTTGGGATTTGGGAATAGTTTTAGGTTATAAGTATAAGTTTAGGTTAGGTTATAGGTTAAGGTTTAGGGATTTGAGTTTAGGCTATAGGTTTAGGTGTAGGTCTAGGTTTAGGTTTAGGGAATTGAGTTTAGGTTATAGGTTTAGGGGAAGGTTAGGTTTAGGTTATAGGTTTTGGGATTTGGGAATATTTTAGGTTATAAGTATAGGTTTAGGTTAGGTTATAAGTTAAGGTTTAGGGATTTGAGTTTAGGTTATAGGATTAGGTTTAGGTTTAGGTTTAGGGATTTGAGTTTAGGTTATAGGTTTAGGTTTTAGGTTTAGGTTTAGGTTTAGGTTTGGGTTTTGGGATTTGAGAATGGGTTTGGGTTTAGGTTATAGGTTTTGGTTTCGGTTTAGGTTATAGGTTTTGGGATTTGATAATGGGTTCGGGTTTAGGTTGTAGGTAATAGGTTTTGGTTTTGGTTTAGGTTATAGGTTTTGATTTAGGTTATAGGTTAACGGTTTAGGTTAAGGTTTAGGTTGACGTTATAGATTTTTTGGATTTGAGAATGGGTTCGGGTTTAGGCTATAGGTTTTGGTTTTGGTTTAGGTTATAGGTTTTGGTTTAGGTTATAGGTTATAGGATTTGAGAATGTGTTCGGGTTTAGGATATAGGTTTTGGTTTTGGTTTTGATTATATGTTTTGATTTAGGTTATAGGTTATAGGTTTAGGTTTTAGGTTTTGGTTTTGGTTTTGATTTAGGTTATAGGTTATAGGTTTAGGTTAAGGTTTAAGGAAAGGTAATAGGTTTTGATTTAGGTTATAGGTTATAGGTTTATGTTTTAGGTTTAGGTTTAGGTTTTGATTTATGTTATAGGTTATAGGTTTAGGTTTAGGTTTAGGTTTAGGTTTAGGTTATAGGTTTTGGGATTTGAGAATGGGTTCGGGTTTAGGTTATAGGTTTTGGTTATAGGTTATAGGTTTAGGTTAAGGTTATAGGTTTTGGAATTTGAGAATGGGTTCGGGTTTAGGTTATAGGTTTTGGTTTTGGTTTAGGTTATAGGTTTTGATTTAGGTTATAGGTTAACGGTTTAGATTAAGGTTTAGGTTTAGGTTATAGGTTTTTGGTTTTGAGAATGGGTTCGGGTTTAGGTTATAAGTTTTGGTTTTAGTTTAGGTTTAGGTTTAGGTTATAGGTTTTTGGATTTGAGAATGGGTTATGGTTTAGGTTTAGGAAATCGGATTCAGGTTCGGGATTGGGTTTAAGTTTGGGTTTTCAAGTTTAGGTTTAGGTTTAGGTTAGGGAGTTGAGATTAGGATTATGTGTAGGTTTAGCTTTAGGGAATTGAGTTTAGGTTATAGGTTTAGGGAAAGGTTAGGTTTAGGTTATAGGTTTTGGGATTTGAGAATAGTTTTAGGTTATAAGTATAGGTTTAGGTTAGGTTATAGGTTAAGGTTTAGGGATTTGAGTTTAGGTTATAGGATTAGGTTACGGTTTAGGTTTAGGTTATAGGTTTTGGGATTTGAGAATGGGTTCGGGTTTAGGTTATAAGTTTTGGTTTTGGTTTAGGTTATAGGTTTTTTGATTTGAGAATGGGTTCGGGTTTAGGTTATAGGTTTTAGTTTTGGTTTAGGTTATAGGTTCTGATTTAGGTTATAGGTTAACGGTTTAGGTTAAGGTTTAGGTTTAGGTTATAGGTTTTTGGATTTGAGAATGGGTTTGGGTTTAGGTTATAAGTTTTGGTTTTAGTTTAGGTTTAGGTTTAGGTTATAGGTTTTTGGATTTGAGAATGGGTTATGGTTTAGGTTTAGGAAATCGGGTTCAGGTTCGGGATTGGGTTTAAGTTTGTGTTTTCAAGTTTAGGTTTAGGTTTAGGTTAGGGAGTTAAGATTAGGATTAGGTGTAGGTTTAGGTTTAGGAATTTGAGAATACATTTAGGTTTTAGGTTTATGTTTAGGTTTTAGGTTTTAGGTTAAGGTTATATGTTTAGGTTAAGGTTTATGTTTAAGTTAAGGTTGAAGTTTAGGTTATAGGTTAAGGTTTTAGGTCATAGGTTTTGGTTTAGGTTAAGGTTATAAGTATAGGTTAAGGTTTAGGTTTAGGTTTATGTAAGCCCCGTATCCTAGACCGTACTGTTCCATAGGCTTCCGCGGTCTTTCCGGTCGAATTTCGGCAACCTTCGACCCTTAACCGATATTTGCGCGTGACCTAAATTCTCGTGCCGTCAACCTGAGTCGACTTAACCCAAGACTTATACCTTAGCGACCGCATCGTCACCGCGGTTCCGATGCCGCGACTTGCGCGCCGAGGTGATACCCTGGTTGGGATATGTGGGCCAGCGTTCAGTGCGAGGAAAACACCTCGCGTGCGAATTCCGAGGGAATCTCTACAAGGTGTCACATCAATCAATCAACTCATCAATCTCATCATGGCAAGTACACATCGCCTTTCACCCTTTCCCAAGCAAGCCCTAAAGTCAAAAAGTTCTTACACAAACCCATACCTCTCTTACAACTTTTGCCAAAAAAGTCAAAAAAGCTTCTTACACCCATCCCTCTCTCTCCCATCCATCACTCCATCACCCATCACTCCCTCTCTCTCTCCCTTACAAGTCTCTCTCAATTTCAAACTCTCCCATAAGCAAAAATCCATACGTATGAGCCCTCCCATGGTAAAAAAATGCTCATGTGTGGCCCACCTTTCCATCCTTAGATCTCTCATCTCAACCATCCATTTCTCATCTTCCTCCATCAAAGAGAAGCACAAGGAGCTAAGGAAGCCAAAGGAGCAAGAAGATCAAGCGGTGGGTGTCTTGATAGGGTAGTTTTTGATGTTTTTTAGATGGGCCAAGTGAGGCCAACCGATCAATGGTTTGGATCTCACTTTGGACCCTAAGATGTGGCCGATGGCCCACTTGGATCATCATGATCATTCCATGATGGGGCCATTCTCCATGGACCCCATCATGATGTTTATTTCCTTGCATGCTTAGGGTCATCTAGACCGTCTATTTTAAGTGGAGAAGGGATCTCCACCGTTGGATTTCGATTTCATGGACCCACATGTAATGGGACCCACTTGATGTATGATTTAGTGCAAGGGAGGGCCCATAGTGCCGGGGTCCCTCCATCACGCGGGTCTCACTCTCTATCTCTCTCCCTTTTATTTTTTTTTATTTTTTTTTATGATAATGAGGTTGTGTGGCCCACTTGAATGGACCCCACTATGAGGTATGTATTTTGTCTAAGTCGCCTAAGTGGGACCCACTTCATGTTGTAGTACCCACACTACCCATCATTGGTGGCCCACCTGAGCAGCCCCCTTGCATGGCCAGACCGTCCAGCGTCCCTGGACGCTGGACGTTGGTTGGAAACCACAAATATCACCTTGTTTCAAAGGATATGGGTGGCCCACTCATATGGGTCCCACCTTGATGTATGTATTAAATCCATGCCGTCCATTCCTTTCCCAAGACTGTTTTAGGCGTTGAGCCGAAAGATGGGACCAATCAGACTTCCAGGCGGGCCATAACATGGCAAACAGTGGGCTTACCATTGAAACATCCCCTATTGCTTCTATACACTGAAACAGGCCCAATATTGGGCTAGTTTTGCCTGTCGTGAGGCATGGAGAGCCATTGGACGGAGTGGATTTGTAAGATGTGGACCTCAACTGTAAAATCCATGAAAAAACTAAAAATTAAAAAAAAACCATAACACAGCAGCAACGCTGCTGTGTCAGGGACGGCAGCAGGCGCTGCCTGCGCCCAGCGTCCAGCGGACGGACGGTCGAGCAGCCACCCACGGCTGTAGCTGTGGGCCCCACCTTAATGTTTATCTACCATCTAAACCGTTCACAGGGTGGGCCACTACCTGACGTGGGCCCACCCCAAAAATCAGCCTGATCCAAGACTCAGGTGGCCCACACCGTAGGAAATAGTGGGATTGAACCTCTACCTTTGAAACCCTTTTGGGGTCCACAGAAGTTTTGGATCAGGGTGAAATTTGTTCCCACCCTCCACCTAGGTCCACTTGACCTTACCAACGGGTTGGATGGAATATAAACATTATGGTGGGCCCCACATGGAGCCCACAGTGATGTATGTGTTGTATGGCCACCGTCCAGGCGGACGGTGGGGCCCGCTGTGGTGTTTGTGTTACATCCCCACCGTCCAGGGACGGTGGGCCTGTTGCATGCGTGTGTGGTGCGTGCGTGTGTGTATGTACATTTATATATATATATATATATATATACATAATATTATATTATGTGTAATATTGTATATATATATATATATTTTTTTTTTATATATATAAATTGCTGGTGTGGGAGGCCCACCTCAATTTTCTTGTGGCCTGTGATTGAGGCCCACCTTGATATATATGTAAGGCCCACCTCAGTTTGCTTGTGGCCTGTGATGGAGGCCCACCTTGATATATATGTAAGGCCCACCTCAGTTTGCTTGTGGCCTGTGATGGAGGCCCACCTTGATATATATGTAAGGCCCATGGGTCGAGGCCCATTTAATGTATTAGAAGCCCATGGGTCAAGGCCCATTTGATGTGTTATGGGCCCATGGGTCGAGGCCCATTTGATGTGTTAGGGGCCCATGGGTTAAGGCCCATTAAGATGCATTGGGACCTATGGGTTGAGGCCCATTTGATGCACGTATGGGGCCCAATTGGCGAGGCCCATTTGATACACATAAGGCCCATGTGAGTAGGCCCATTTGATTCACCCTAAGGCCCACGGGTTATAGCCCATTGCAATGTACGTAAGGCCCATTGGTGCGGCCCATTGATGTGGCCCACTTAATGAATATAAGGCCCATGTGATTTAGCCCATTTAATGTATTTACGACCCAATGGGATGTACCTAAGGTCCATTGCAATGTGTGATCCCAACATGGGTTATGTAATGAGGTTTACGTCGGGCTATGCCTTGGGAGCAATGGTGGTTTGACGTCCCCATTGCAAGTATAGTGTTGGTTAAATGTCCGCATTATGACTTTCCCTAGGGCCCATTGTTAGGCTCGTACGTCTAATGTGTAGGCCGTCTAGGCCCATCTTTGTTATGATTATCATCCATCCCATATAACATGTTTAGTTCCATTGATTCATGATCATATGCATCATACGTATGCTTGATATGAGAAATGACTGATCATAGCATATGCCTTTGGGCAGATTGTTTAGGGGCTCCCGTACAGGGGGTGTTGCCCTACATGAGCGACTATACGCGCAGGATTGCTGCATGACTGGATAGTGTGATTCATGCATTCGCATTGTGTGATATGGTTACTGTATGCTCTAGTGACATCAGGGCCGTAGCCTCTACAAACGTATCGTGGTTGGCAGGATTGGATACCGGAAATACTGTTCTACATGGGGTGCGATAGATATCCCTAGGTGAAAGTCCCTAAACCCTTATGGTACCAGGAGGTTGCTCCAACGTCTAGGCCGAGTGGGTGCATGAGCGCTGAGTGCCGATTACCAGACGGTTGCGCTTTCCACTGTGTCGTGGTCGGTTGGAAGGGGTGCGGCCTTACCCGCCCGAGAGTAGGGGGCAATGCTAGGCTGAGTCTGACCAGCTCGAGGAATGGGTCCGCTATTGACGAGCCAGCCCGATATTGGTAGGCGGATAGTGAGGTCTTTTCCACTCACCTTATTGCGCACGATGGGGCGGCAATCTGGCTTGGAGTGTACTAGACCCTGGTGATATTCCAGATTTTGAGCTGTATTGATATGTGGACTTAGATGAGGATTTGTATGCTTGAGTTGCATTTCGCATTGCATGACCTTGGTATGGCCGACATCATTCTTTGCACCGCATGGCCTTGGTACGACTAATGGTATTCTTGGCATTCATCAGCATGTTCCGCATTACTCTGATACTGCATAACTGCATTACCACCTTGAGCATACACTTTCACCACCCTCTAAGCTTTCTATAAGCTTATGCACGACTGTTGCATGCAGGTGACGTTAGATCGCAGCAACGCTGAGGCTTAGGCACGTGGCAGATCATTTTTGGAGTTTTGTTCATCTTCATTGTATTTCTCTTATGCTCATTGTACTTATAAAGTTTTTGATTATAGTGGAAATGTGATGGAGTTTTTGGTTGTTGTTTGTGGGTTATGCCTTTGGTTATGCTTCTTACGAATCAAACTGATGTTGAAAATCCTCCTTGTAGCATCCCAGGATCGGAACCTGGCGAATGGGCGTTGGGAGCCGAGAATGGGGTTCTACGGAGGCTGTCGGCGCCGGATTGGGCGATTGGAAATTTTGTGAGCCCGGTTCCCGAGTTTGGGGCATGACAGTTTATGTTTAGGTTATAAGATATAGGTTTAGGGAATTGAGAATAGGTTAAGGTTTAGGTTTAGGAAATCGGGTTCGGGTTTATGTTTGGGTTTTCAAGTTTAGGTATAGGTTTAGGTTAGGGAGTTAAGATTAGGATTAGGTGTAGGTTTAGGTTTAGGGATTTGAGAATACATTTAGGTTCTAGGTTTAGGTCTAGGTTTAGGTTTTAGGTTTTAGGTTAAGGTTATATGTTTAGGTTAAGGTTTAGGTTTAAGTTAAGTTTGAGGTTTAGGTTATAGGTTAAGGTTTTAAGTCATAGGTTTTGGTTTAGGTTAATGTTATAGGTATAGGTTAAGGTTTAGGTTTAGGTTTAGGTTTAGGTTTAGGTTATAAGACATAGGTTTAGGGAATTGAGAATAGGTTAAGGTTTAGGTTTAGGAAATCGGGTTCGGGTTTATGTTTGGGTTTTCAAGTTTAGGTATAGGTTTAGGTTAGGGAGTTAAGATTAGGATTAGGTGTAGGTTTAGGTTTAGGGATTTGAGAATACATTTAGGTTTTAGGTTTAGGTTTAGGTTTTAGGTTTTAGGTTTTAGGTTAAGGTTATATGTTTAGGTTAAGGTTTAGGTTTAAGTTAAGGTTGATGTTTAGGTTATAGGTTAAGGTTTTAGGTCATAGGTTTTGGTTTAGGTTAAGGTTATAGGTATAGGTTAAGGTTTAGGTTTAGGTTTAGGTTTAGGTTATAAGATATAAGTTTAGGGAATTGAGAATAGGTTAAGGTTTAGGTTTAGGAAATCGGGTTCGGGTTCGGGATCGGGTTTATGTTTGGGTTTTCAAGTATAGGTATAGGTTTAGGTTGGGGAGTTAAGATTAGGATTAGGTGTAGGTTTAGGTTTAGGGATTTGAGAATACATTTAGGTTCTAGGTTTAGGTTTAGGTTTTAGGTTTTAGGTTAAGGTTATATGTTTAGGTTTAAGTTAAGTTTAAGGTTTAGGTTATAGGTTAAGGTTTTAGGTCATAGGTTTTGGTTTAGGTTAAGGTTTAGGTTTAGGTTATAAGATATAGGTTTAGGGAATTGAGAATAGGTTAAGGTTTAGGTTTAGGAAATTGGGTTCGGGATCGGGTTTATATTTGGGTTTTTAAGTTTAGGTATAGGTTTAGGTTAGGGAGTTAAGATTAGGATTAGGTGTAGGTTTAGGTTTAGGGATTTGAGAATACATTTAGGTTCTAGGTTTAGGTTTAGGTTTTAGGTTTTAGGTTAAGGTTATATGTTTAGGTTAAGGTTTAGGTTTAAGTTAAGGTTGAGGTTTAGGTTATAGGTTAAGGTTTTGGTTTAGGTTAAGGTTTAGGTTTAGGTTTAGGTTATAAGATATAGGTTTAGGAAATTGAGAATAGGTTAAGGTTTAGGTTCAGGAAATCGGGTTCGGGTTCGGGATTGGGTTTATGTTTGGGTTTTCAAGTTTAGGTATAGGTTTAGGTTAGGGAGTTAAGATTAGGATTAGGTGTAGGTTTAGGGATTTGAGAATACATTTAGGTTTTAGGTTTAGGTTTAGGTTTTAGGTTTTAGGTTAAGGTTTAGGTTTAGGTTAAGGTTTTAGGTCATAGGTTTTGGTTTAGGTTAAGGGTATGGTCCTTGCAAATACAGATATAAACATGGCCATCTGGCGCAAATAGCCAGGCCCTTCTAATGCTGTCCAAAAAAAATGGACAGCTTCATCATGGTCATAATAGCGGTTCCCTCTTTCCAGGAACTCCGCTCTTCCGAATAGCTCCGACGCACATCCGGGTCTGCTCCATTAATTTCGATCAAATATATAAACACGACCTGTCTAAATGGTCAGGCCCCTCCAATGCTGTCCATAGGAAATGGACAGCTTCATCATGGTCATAACAGCGGTTCCCACCTTCCAGGGATCCCCGCTCATCCGGATAGCTCCAACGCACATCCGGGTCTGCTCCATTAATTTTGAGCAAATTTAATGGAGCAAATACATAACCACTTGGTCCCAAATACTTACTTTATAAAAGAAAATCTCCCATGTTTTCTCAAATTTTCTATTTCAATCTTTTTTAGCCCAAATCCATGTCAATGCATGAGAATCATGCATAAACATGGATTTTAAGCAAAATACATGAGGGAAATTATAACATAGATATCATGCACACGATATCACATAATGTATTGTTTAATGAACTACACATGTGCATTCTTGACAAGAGACGTACCAGATGCTTGAATCTGAAATATGCAGCTCCAACCCTCCCTCATGCAACATCCACCTGAAAGAATGCGCATAACCGTCATGCTTGAGTAATCATTACAGGAATGTACAAGTAAAACCATAAAACCAAAGATACTCACTGCATTTTCAGGATCTCCTCCATAGTTGACGATTCATTCTAAAGCCCTTCTCCCTCCTCCTTTACCCGGGCTTGGGACCGGCAATGCAAGGAGTTACATTGGCGGAGTTAAAAAAGGACTTAGGCTCCATTTGGTTTTAAAAAAAAATGTTTTCATAAATATTAATGTGATGACCAAATGGAGCGTAAGACTATAAATACATTCAAATATAGAGTACAAAATTCATTCAATATTAAAAAAGTTAAAAAAATAAGTGCTAAATTAGTTCAAAATTAGTTCAAAATGCACACAACAAGTTCAAAATTTGTTCAAAATGTACACAACACATGTTCAATTATACAGTACCAAATTTGTTCAAATTATTGAATTCTCAAAGCCTCTTTCCCCCATTGTACAAATGATCCTGGACCGGCCTCTCCAAGTCTAGATGCGAACCCATTTTCTTTCCACAAAGGAGCGTGAGGTTGTATAACCTCAGTTAGGACAACAACAAAAGCTCCATCCTCCAACGACTCATAATGGACAGTTGCATTTGGATTAACTTCGTGTACTTCACCACAAGCAACTACACCACGTTTTCCAAAACCAAGTAAGTCGTATCTTTTACCAATATATATAATATTTGGCTACATTTACACATAAAATGGCATTGGTATTGTAGCGTTTATAATATAATTGTAAGCTCATTATAGTAAAAAATTTATTCTTGCATACCGACGATGCCTGAGTAGATTTAGCGACTGTTGGTGATGAGAGATTTTAAGTATACTGTCTATCTTTCTACATATCCACCAATGTTTTCTTCATTTCAACTATATCTTGAGTCATACCATCCAATTTTTTCTTCACCTAAGATAACTCTTGAGTTACGCTCTCTTTTTCTTTTATCACATTCTCTACCTTTGAACGAGCAGAGGCTGACTTCTTTAGTCCTACCTTGCTTATTGAGCAACCTAGACCCCGCATTCGCCCTCTATTGTCAGAACCAACCAACTGTAAAACATTGTAAATCAAGTTATTAGGATATTCATAATTACCATAAAACTTAAATAATTTTTAAATTTTATTAGTACCTCTGTAAGGGCATCATCCATGCCGGTCATCCTAGAAGCAGGATTGCTACTATAGAGCTCATCTAGTTTTTCCTGTGAAAAAATACAAATGAATGCAATATAATTCAAAGTTATACATAGGCTTTTCATAAGGGTATTAGTTAGTGGTACGAGGGATGCACTTACAGCAAGGTTAGGATATTGGACAACTTTGTCCTTTCTTGTATGGGCTCTTAAGAAGACTTCACATCTACCTATCTCGACATCAGAGGTAAGATTCTTCTCCATCGCCTTTGGCACATTACATATCATTCAAATACACATCATTAATAGATTTAGATAAATGATAATTCAAATTTAAATTCAATTTTAAACTATAATATCTATTATTAAATACATACCATCTTATGGCGAGTAACAGCCATGCTGTGCCTCCCAAGACACGCAGGTCCTTTTATCTTGGCTCGATTGACTTTATTCCTTGCGCTTATCCTCTTGAATTCCTCGGTGGTACGTTGATCCACGAAGGCCCTCCAATCCTCCATAGGGATACCTGGGGGGCAGGACCATCTCTTACAGCAATAGGATCCTTGTTTGTAATATATTTTGCAGTCAATCTTCTCTTGTAATTCCTCCATGCTTCATTGATGCGTTTTGTAACGTGATCAAGACTTGCAGCCCAACTTTGACCCTCAAACTCATAAAACTGTGACAATCTTTCTGTGACCATATGAATTTGTTCATGAGGCACTTGGTGAAAGTCCAGGTATATGATCGGGATATGAGAACGGGTGAGGACACCGACATGCGATGCAAAGTCTCTGTGATTGGAACAGTCCAATTCGGTTGCCCGAATTCATTCGTCTTTAGGACTTTTTTTCCTATCAGGTGGCACAAGTAAAGAGACACCCCTAGTAATGCCTCTTTTTTTAGATGAAGAAGAAGCTGACACAATTACATAAAAAGAATAATAGTTATATATACACATCATTGATTACTGCCAATATATAAGGAAAATGAAATTTACATATATAATTAAGGAGAAGTATCTTATTACCTTTGGTGTTGCTTGAATCTGTACTCCCAAGCACCTGCGCACCCAATACCTCTGGTTGTGAATCCATGTGCCTATTTCTTCCCTAATATGAAAATATAAGAAAAGAAAAAAAAAGCTAATGGTTAAGAAATAATTTAGATCATAGATAAAGTACAAAAAATTCACTATATTATCCAAACCTTGTTTAGATTTCCTCCAATAAATATCATTCTGTTACATGCTTAGAAAATACAAACAAATCAGTAGATTCTCTTCGATCGTTTTCTTTTCTTTGTTTTCTCGACCACAACACTGACATCTTCAGATTCATTGAATATCAACTCATCAACCATTGCTAATGAGGTGAGATCAGGTCCTGCATCGGCATTACTTACAGCCTTTAATCCTTCCGATAGAACGCACGTCTCTTCTTAGACAAAATTTTTTTTGGGAACCTCCAAGACCACATGCCAGTCAGGATTTTTTGGATCTCTGGAGTAGAAAACTTGCGTGGCATGCTCTGCAAGAATTAAGGGCTCATCACCGACTTTATCTGAACTGTAAAGACTAGCCAAATTTACTAATCTCAAATTCGCTTCTGCATCAAAAGAAACACCATGATGTGTCACTTTCACCCAATCACACTTAAATAGGACGGGCTTGTACCCTGTTCGGTACTCTAATTGGATAATTCTACGAAGGACTCCATAATAAGGTTGATTTTCATCCACTGTATTGATATCCTTAGCACTTGATCGAAAGGTTGTCATACCCTCTGTCCTAACCCCACTGTTTTGGTTCGTTTTATTCTCCTCATAGTCCTTAGTGACAAAGAGGAAACCATTAATACAATATTTATTGTATTGCATAGAAAAAGCTAGAGGTCCTCTCACAACATCTTTAAATTCATTATCGTCAGATTTAATGAACTCTGGTTGCCTCTTCAACCAAGATATGAATTCGTCCTCGCTAGGCACCCTGTTGATCCTCTTATAGCATCGCTGCAAGAAATCATTGTGCTTCCTACGCGATATTCGATAACATTGTTATATTGAAATCGCATAAAGTAAGGAAGATATATATATATATATACATATATATATGAGCTTATTATACATACCATTCCCACTCGTCGTAGCTGGGATGACTCTTCAGTACCCAGCTGCGAGCTTGTTCGTATTCGATACCCGCTAGGATAACACTTTGACCCGAACCTACTGGACCAACATCGTCGTCATTAGGGTCATCATCAACGATATCTTCCAACTTACGTAGTCCTAGAATGACTCTGTTAAACTGTTTTTCCAGCTTTTCCAGTAGGCTTGTTTTCTGTTTTCCTTTATATTGGTTGCAGAATATAACTGTCTCCTCTTGGATGTACTGCTCTGCAATACAACCCTCAGATCATGTCTTGTTATGGACATAGGCCTTGAATGTCTTCATGAACCTGATAAAGTTAATGATACATTATATATACATGCAAATGTAGATGTTAAGCCGATTTATTCTTATTAAGCTCACAACGTACCTTTCGAATGGATACATCCATCGATAGTATACAAGACCACATATGCGAGCCTCGTAAGCCAAATGGATCGACAAATGCATCATAATGACAAATATCGATGGCGGGCATATAGTCTCAAGCTGACATAACGTCCTAGCCATGCCTCTCTCGAGAGTAAGGAGTGTTTGAAGGTCTACGGTTGTCGAGCACAAGGCATTAAAGAAGGTGCAAAAGCTTATAATTATAGGACGAATGACCTTTCTATCCCTGAATGCATACTGGATGAGAACTGGGAGCAGATGTTGCATCAACAGATGGTACGAATGAGACTTCATTCCCTTTAAATCCACGCAATCTTCCTTTACAATGGTCCTCCAATTCGCACTAAAACCTATCGGAATACGCAGCTCATGCAAAGTCTAGATGAAAAGTTTTTTCTTTTCTTTTCTTAGACAGAAATGACTTTGTTTCTGAATCACCTTGCCATTGTTCTTTTTCAGCCATAGAAGCTTCTTCATTCCCAATTGTTTCAAGTCCCTGCGTGCATTAGCATCATCCTTGGTTTTGCCAGGCATGTTCAACATCAAGGCAACAAGGATTTCACATATATTTTTCTCAATATGCATGACATCAAGGTTGTGACGCACGGGAATATCTTTCCAATACTCCAGATCAAATAATATAGACCGTTTGAAGAACCACGGTGATTCAACATCATCCGCTAGCTCTTGTCAGCCTCCATCAATACCCCTTATATTACTCTTCCCGGTCTTCCCTCACTGCATATTCAAGTTTGCGGTTTGTCTTTTGACCTTAATCCCATCCAGACAGATCGGCTGACGTCGTATCTCCACCTTTTTATTGAACGTGCTAGCACTTGTGTCCTTCCTAGCCTGTTCTGACATTGGCAACCATCACCTGTGGCCCATATAAACATGTTTCTTTCCATATTGGAGTCGCAAAGAATCTGTGTTAGGACCACATACAGGACAACCATACTTACCCTTTGTCCTACAACCAGAAACGTTACCATATGCTGGAAAGTCATGGATTGTCCAAAGCAGAACGACACGCATGTTGAATTTATTTTCATGGTATGCATCGAACGTCGTGACCCCTTCTCACATAACTTTTGCAGTTCATCAATCAATGGCTGTAAATAAACATCAATATCCTTTTCAGGTTGTCGCAGTCCCTCAATGAGCAAAGTCAACATAGTAAACTGAGGTTTCATGCAAAGCTTTGGTGGAAGGTTGTACGTCACACACATAACGGGCCATGAACTATGCGACATACTAAAAGTGCCGAATGGGTTAAACCCATCTGTAGCCAAACCCAATCGAACATTGCGAGGCTCAGCTGAAAAATCTGTATACTTGTCATCAAGATTCTTCCATGCAATAGAATCAGCTGGATGCTCCATCTTTTCATATTGAAATTTCCTGGTTGAGTGTCAAGACATTTCTTTCACCAACTATGGCACACTAAATATTCTTTGTAGCCTTAGTGTTAATGGAAAATACCTTAACACCTTCCTAGGTATTGTAGATTGTTTTTTCTCAGAATCCATTTCAGTCTTGTACCTAGAAGTTTTATAATTTGGACAAATGGTTTTCATCTCGTTCTCTCTCCAGCATAAGATGCAGTCATTTGGACAAGCATGAATTTTCACATAATCAAGACCCAAATTTGTAATGATCTTCTTCGCTTGGTAGGTATTAGTTGGGGCCTTGTTACCGGAAGGTAAAACCTTCTTTAGTAGTTGAAGGAGCTCTATAAAGCTTTTTTCACTCCATCCATGATTCACCTTTAATTTGAAAAGCTATACAATGAAAGTCAGCACGGTGAAATCTTGGGCCCTAGGGTATAGCTCAGCCATTGCGTCTCGTAGATTTGCTTTAAACTCATTAGTTTTATTTTCTCCAAAGACGCCTTCAACTATAGGGGTCACGTTGGGCTCATCCTATACAACTTTATCTAGGTTATTACCACCAAGTTCTTGAATGATCGCGTTGTGAACCTCATTTAAGTTCGAGACACTATGGTATTGTTGGGAACTTGATTCACGTACAGTACACTTAGGTGATACATGCTCCCCATGCATGTTCGAAACCCTATAGCTTGGGTCGAACCCATTTTTCATTAGATGTATTTCCATATCATCATAAGAAATCGGAAAACGTGCACATCTACAAGTGGTGCATGGACAAGGAATGAATTCTCTACCAGGAAGGTTTTCTTGTGTAAACTTTGAAAAACTTCTGATTCCAGAAAGAAAACGTGGGTCTGGAAAACTTAGTGTCATCCACTCCCTATTCATTACAGCCAAATCTCGATTAACCAACGGGTCCATTTTCAACCTGCACCTTACCAACAATTAAAGTTGGAAATTAACCTAATGCACCATCCTCCTCAAAAGTTGGAAATGAAGGAAGTGTTATCAGATGATTGGACCCATACAGATATTATCTACTAAATACAATGTATTAAGGAGTTTGCAATCATTGTATTTTTATAATAAATTAATAATGTAATTTATAAGTAAAATCTTAAACCACTTGCATAGATGAAAAGTCTCGCATGCAATTCTAATATATCAAGCTAAATGATGGATCGTACCAGTTAAAGACTTCACCACACAAAGGCAATGGAATGCTTACAAAGACCTAGGATGAAGAAACCAGACAAATATCAGCTCTATCCAACATTTCTTCAACCCACATTAAGTTTTAATGGTGAATTACCACTATTTCCTGTGCATCCAATCCATTCATATAGTATTGGCTCATCATGATGAAAAACCTACCCAAAAATTGTATTATTCCGAGACTGAAGTGGACCATACGATGTATATTTAGAATTTTTAGGTATAATTTTATAAGTGGCCAGACTAGGAGTTGAAACAGCCTGATTTTTTGAATAAAAGCCAAAAATGTTTACCCCCAAGCTTGATTCCTGATGAATGCAATGCAGTGGATTAACATGTTTTATGACACGTGTGGTGGATGAGTCACCAACATTTTAAAAAATGGTGTAAATGCACATGCTAGTCTAGCACTTCAATCATATTTCTCAATATATATATGAATGCCTATGCCAGTAACATAAAAGATATTGTAAAAAAAAAAAAACATAGAAATTCAAATTGATGTCACAATGCCAAACAGACACAGGATCCTGATCTCAGGATATAGCAATCCCATGGATCTTAAGACAATCCACTGACATCACCATCATTACCTTTAAATCCCATCCAATCCACCCTAATCCCTTTAAAATTGCTTGGGACGTGTTTGGTTCAAGGGATTAAAAGGGATTGGAAGGTTTAATCCCGGGATTGGCCAGGCGTCCCAAACAGACCAGAAATAGCAATCCCGGGATATAGCAATCCCATAGATCTTGCACCAATCCATTGACACAACTATCATTACCTTGAAATCTGTACAATCTACTCTAATACCATCCAAATCCATCCAATCTGCCGGGCCAAATAGGCCCTAATGGTGGGCATTCAATCACCACAGTTTCCTATGGTGTGGTCCACCTGAGATTTGGCCCTAAAATGAAGTTGAAAAAATGAATGGCCTGCATACACATATTATGGTGGAGCCCACAAAGCATATTTAGGGCCTGTTTGGCTGGGTGGATTGAAAGGGATTGAATGGTATTATGGTGGATGGCTTGGATTTCTAGGTATTGATGGTGTTATCAGTGGATTGTCTTCAGATACATGGGATTCCTATATCCTTGGATTGATATATCCAGTCTGTTTGGCACACTTGGCCAATACTGGGATTAAAGCTTCCCATCCCTTCCAATCCCTCGAGCCAAACATGTCTCAGGGTTTGGGATCAGATCACCGACTCTGTTTGGCACGCCCGACCAATCCCAGGATTTAACTTCCAATCCCTTCCAATCCGATCGGCCAAATGGCCCTTAGATTTCAGAAACAGAGAGAGGGGAATGCAGATTGAAGGATTGAAAGATTTGAGAAAGAGATAAGGAGGGAGAAAGAAAGAAACTAACCGTACGTGCTTCTTCTTCTTCTCCTTCTTGCAGCGAAATGGGTTTTTGAAAACAGAGTGGGGAATGTGGCCTTGAGACAGGGAGAGAGGGTGAGGGAGATCGGGAGATCAAGAGAGGGCAAGGGAATGAGAGAGACTGAGTGCGAGAGAGAGAGAGAGAGAGAGAGAGAGAGAGAGAGAGAGATGGAGAGAGAGATGGAGAGATGGGTTCGTCAGTGGGCGGGAGAAAATGGGGGATGGGGTTTCAGTTTTGGAGGGATTTGGGGTTTTGGAGGGGCGCGTGATGGACAGCCCCTGAGAGGTTTTATGGTTTTAGGACCGTGGGGCCCACTGTGATGTATTTCATATATCCACTCCATCTAATAATTTTAAATTATTATTTTACGTGTGATAAAAAAATGAGTTAGATCAAATCTGTAAGGTGACCACACAACATATTAACAGTAAAAATTTAATTTATATTATTTCTTATGGTGTGGTCCACTTAAACATTTAATCTACATAATTTTTGGGCTTATGCACTAAAATTATATATCCGAATTTTTGGACGGCTTAGATCAAACACATATATTCCAATGAACCTCATGGATCCCCCTAAGCACCATCTATATTTAATATGCTTTAGGTGGAGAGTTACGCTTTAGCTACAGAGCACTTAGGCTATAGCTACGGATTAAATCCGTAGCTATTTTGCTACGGATTTAATCCGTAGCTAAAAGTTTTCAACCTCCATAGCCATTGCTCAATTTTTTGGTAGTATAGGAAGCCAACGAATCTGCCTGATCACTTGAACATCAAGTTTAGCCCCATGATTTACTCACATAGGGCCCAAATCTAACCGACCTATCGCTAACTAATCAAGACAATCTTAACTAAAATTAAAGATCTAACCGAAGCCGAGTCAGATAAGGCCCAGATCTTGACTAATAGACCAAATTAACCCCATTACTCTTTTAGCCTAAAATCGAAGGTTTAGAATAATCATCACCAAATCTCCACTTTCACCAGTTGTAAATAGCCACACTATGAACATAGTTAATCTAAATCCAAATCATTGCCCATGAGAAATCTCAATACTTAATTCATTCCAGAAATGCCCCGATTTTCCGAACAAGCTCTATACCACTCGTTGGCGGGCCATTAGTTCCAAAACTATAGAGAAATGTCCGTCTTATTGGGCTTGATGTCCATCACGGGGGTCGGACCTGGGTACTGTCCAGAAATGCTCAACTTGAGCCAAAGGACGAGTGTATAAGAAGTGCAAATACCCTAAAGGAAGAAGCTGAGACTTAAGTGAATTAGGTCGTTAACTCTTATGCAAAGTTGAGAATTTCGGACCGTCGGTTTGCGACCAAACTTCACACGTGGAGTAAGGATATTTCCCTACTCATATCCGTATAGCCGCGGCCCCGATCGACTATCGGTGACCGTTAAATAGACTTCTAATCATATCTGTTGATTGACGCATCCAAATGGCGGGCCGATCATATCCATACGTAGATCATAACTAGGGACAACTATCCAATAGTGGGTGTTGACTCCTACATCCCATAGTGGGCCCTAGAGGCTAGAAAAACTATCCCATAGGGTTAGTATAATAAAAACCCAACACTTAGGGCCATTTGCACCAAATCTGGCATTATAAAAAGGGCTTCTTTGGGGCACCCCTCTCCCCATACGAATTTACCGTAGAGAAAGGAAAGAGAGAAGAGAGAAAAGAGAAAGGGAGAAAGGAGGAGAAAGAGAGAGGAAGAAGGAAGGAAAGGAGTGTGTGGTAGGAGGTGGGGCCCAAGGAAGCTTGGAACCTTAGAGAAATACCTTCCCCTTCCCATATCCACAACTACAAGCTACTTTCATTCGAATGGGGAGGTAAGCACCCATCCTTTTTGGTAATCTTTGGGGTTGAGGTAGGAAATGCATGTAATCCTAACATGCAAGTTCATTTGTCTTAGGATCTTTACGAATCGACCGGCAAGTTTGACAACCCTAGATCGCTTCCGAACGCCTCCAACAATCACTAGGTGCGGACTATTATCCTTAGGTAGCCTAGCACCAATTATACCATGGGTCTAATGATTTTGAATGCTTGGATAATATATTTGGAGAATCTAGAGAAAACCTAGGATTTGGGTGTTTGTTTTGGAATGTATGGAATTGTATGTTTTGTCTAGTTCTCACATGATGTTGTTCGTGCCTCTCACATGATTAGGTTATAATGGATGATTACATGTTCATGTCTCGCGTGATTTTTCCCATATGGTGTTGCTTTATGACATGTATGATTCATTAGCCCTTATGCATTTTGATGCTTTGAGATTATAGGAAGTGCTTCACTTCCTCACTAACCTACATGACTCACATGCACCTTGCTCATAATAATGTAGCTTGCTTGTTAGGAGTATCTGAATCATATGTTGAGTTGTATGCAAGCATGATGCTGTTATGCTAGTGATAACCTTGATAGTTGGCATGTTATGGATCACCATCAAACCCTTGGATTGGTCAGGAACATGAGGAGAGACGGTAGCCCCATTAGTAGGACTATCCTAAGACTAAACCCATAGATTGGGCGAGTGCGTATGGGTGGCAGTAGTCCCACTACCTAGGTCTCTTGCACCCGAGGTCATTTGTCACGTGCTCGCCTAACTCGTACGGTCTAGCCTACTTACTGACCAATCTTGATTGCTAATCCTGTTTGCTCACATATGTATAGAACATGGAACACCCTACAACCGTTGTAGCTCATCGATAACCACCTGAAGCCAATCCACCGACTCGTGAGCCGGACATGGTGGAATGGGACACTGTGGCCGAGCTGTCGGCCTACGCTAGGGTGATGCGCCTCCCCATAGTGACCGCGAGCGATCCCTTTCTTAGCACTCCCTATGTGCTTGAAGTCGAGGATGGGGAACCCAACGGGATCAAGGATCGCAGTGCCTTGGCCTCGCACGTTGAGGGGCCTAGGCATCGCAACCAGTTGAGGGCATTGATACGTGGGATGTATCAGATTTCCCAACCTGCTGGATGAATGGACTTAACTAAGAAGTCGGCTAACATTATCACCGCATCACACTAGCTAGGCAGACAACTCGGTAATCGAGGTCACTCCGAGGGAGTGTTGGTCATACGCGATCGTTAGATGAAGTCGCTCGAGGGAGTGTTGTGGCGAGGGCATGCATCATATCATCTATCATGCATGTCCATTAATAAGATTAGTTAGGTATTTATGAATAATTTTTTTATTAAATTCATAATATAACTGATGCTTGTTACAACTTAAGACTAATAACACCTACTGAGTTAATCACTCACTCTCACTCTAGGACGGTATTTTAAAACATCAACCAGACTCTTCAATAGCTGAAGGTAACGATGAGTTCGAGGAGCCTGATGGCGCGAGCCTTGACGAGGAGGATAAGCTGTCTTACTTCCAGCTGATGGGCGGCTCTCCATCGGCTTGACAGGCGGAATTTGGATCGCTGAGTTGTAGACTCAACTTTATTCTTTTGGACATATCATTTTTTTGAGATTTTGATAGGCAATGCCTTGTACGACCCATCCATATTCTTTTGGACTTGTATATGTATTTAAACTTTTTTATTTTCAGTAAATCAGTCATGATTATGTTTCATGTTCCAAGAAATTTCATGCTGCGCATTTAAACCCGATTAAATGTAAATTAGTAAAAATTAGCATAAGTGACACCCAAGAACTTGGGAGTCGAGTTTATGCACAACTCCCGATTTTCAGGGTGTTACAAGATGGTATTAGAGCAAGAGTTTGGAATCCATTAGGCCATGGGTCATGAACTCACTAACGCATCCGCTGACTTGAGAGGATATGCAATAGAAAACATAACAGGGACTTAGAACGCTAGGAACCGTCCCAGACCCTGAACCAACAATTGTAGACAGAGGGTAGGACTTCCAAGGAGTTAGGAATGGGTAGCGAGAGAGGGAATAGTAATGCTAGAGAAGGGGATCTGAAAGACATACAATACCTTAGCCCAATGATAGGAACGAACCAGAACTGAATGATTAGATGGTCGAGACCACCATCCAAGTTTAAATGAGCTAATACTGGACCAAATTTGATAGTTTCGACCCATTCGGGGATAAAGGCATAGAGGTGAATGACAATTTACTGAAATTAGTGAAACTATAGAAAAATCAAATTTTGACCACTAACTAGGAGGAATCTTGCGAAACCACTAGGCTCATTGCATAGATCGGCTTCTCCTACCCCAAATTCATATATGGCACATCGAATAACTCATTCCAGTTTGCGAGATAAGGGCATTGAAAAACCTCGATTTCCTAAGAAGTCAGAGACCCACAAGGCCCCCGCCCGGGAAGCCAGAGGCCCGCGTTGCCCCCGCCGACCCGCATTGCCCCACCAGAATTTTTTGTGAATTTGGGTCCACTTCAAAAATTCATATCTCCTTCGTTATAACTCTGATTTAGGTGATTCAAAAGCTAAATTGAACCTTGATGAGTACAGTTTTATATAAAAATAATAAAAAAATAAAATAAAAATTATAATATAGTAGTTTAAATTAATATGTTTTACCAACTATTAAAAAATTATTAATTTCAAATAACTGTTACTCCTAGAATTTTAATAATTTACCTACAACTCCTATTAATATAAAATTTTGTAGGATGACTTAAAAATTGATGGTAAATCATCATAAAAATTTTAAAAATAATCCAGTTACTAAAAGTATAAGAAACGTTACAAGATGTGTCCCCTACTCCCTTTCAATGTACACACGAGTGGGGCTCATTTCCCTTGCTATTTAGAACTATCTAGAGTCCACAAAACCAATCTCTACTATTCCCATTACCATCCACCATCTCTTCTAAACCTTAGAGAAAACTCTCCCTCTCCCACTCTCAAAACCCAATCCCCAACCCCACCATCTTCTTCTTCACTCTAACCCATCTCAATCCTCATTCTCTCAAGCCCTTTCCAAACTTTTCTAAATCTCATTTCTTTAACTCATTTCTAATCACTTCTCAACTTTCATCCCTCAAATCTATTTTCTTAAACTCATCTCTAAATTCATCTCACTCAACATCTCCAAACCTATCTTCTCCTCCTTCACAAACCCATCACCAAATCCATTCTCAACACTTCCCTTTCAACACCCTCATTTTAAAAAAAAACCCCATTCTCATCACCTTCCCCTTCAACAAAACCCATTCAAAACTATCCACTCATTCACTCCCATAAGCTTATTTCCAAAACCCAATGATTTGTAAAAAAATTGATTTTTATATACTTTGGCATAGATTGATCAATAGATTGTTGCAATTGGAAATTTTTATATAAGGTTTGATAATAATCAAGAGGCAACAACTTACTGACCATTTTCAACTTCATTTTAGCCTAATTATTAATATTTTCCATTCCCTTCCTCTCATAGGCCAATTGGTGTTATTGTCACCACATGAGCACACCCTTTGAGGTTTGTTGCCACAGACCTTAATTTCTTTCCATTCTCCAAAGCTTTCCAGATAAAGAAAGCTACTAAGGATGCTATGTAGTCCACATAATCAATGGGATTTAAGTTACCTCTAGGATCCAAAACATCAACCTGGATAGAGTGATCTGACCCTTCAATAGCTTGGGCTAGGTATTCCATCCGATAAGTTGCCCTTATTGTCTTGTTGGAGCTATAGCAGAAGTTGAGTCTCGATTGACTCCATTAACTCTCTCCAAATCACCCTCATCACTTCCTAAGCCTTAATTTGCTGCGGCAAAGGGGAGGGGGCACCTCCGTCCTTGTCCACCTAGAAGAATAGTGGCTTAACTTTACGGATAAGTAGTAGTTTGTTTGAGTCAGTTGAATTACTTTCGAGTATTGAATGATAGTTGTAACCTTTCCTGCTTTGATTGGACCATATTCCCCTTATGTTTGCAATATCTAGTGATACTTGAAATCCTTAATGTAAGATGTAACTGGCCATATGGATGACATTTTGAAATCAATGTGAATGTATGGATTGCCTTGAAAATTTCCTCTTGTTTGTGTATGCTTCATATGTATAGTTACTTATAAATTATGGATGGAACCCATAGGTTTTGTATATATGTATGTGTGACCTTTGTATAACGAGGCTTTAGTGTCTAACCCTCTAAGGAACGTCTTTCTAGGAAATGCCTCCGTGGGGAGAAGATCGATATATTCGCCTACCTCACGGCGGCCTTGTTGTGAGGAACCTTAAGTTCCTGGAAACCTTTCTACGATAGTCGTTTAATCATAAGCACCGTGGGAGGCTCACCACCCATTAAAATATTATAAATGTGAAACTTGAACTTTTTAATAAATCTTGATATCTTCCAAATGTTAAGAATAATCGGATTACGGAGTTACAGAACGATACAATTGCGAAGTATTCGTGGCTTAATTCAATTCTCGATCTTGGGTGAATACCAACGGACTCACTACTTTGACCGAGCAGAAGGCCGGAATCTACAAGGACCAGGAAGGGATACAATGATCTTTCTACCCTGGTCAGGTAGAGGATCAACGTATGGGAACAAAACCTACCACAACTGTCTTTCCGTATTAGCCCAATCATAAAGAGTAGAATATGCCACCCTTAGGTAAACCTTATCATCAAACACTTAGTAGGATAATGATGATTTTGACATTTGTTTTCAAACCTCAAAGGTGAAAACTTTTAAGGGGGTAGATCACAATGAGCTAGGGTAGTATATTTATTATATACCCTAAAATGTATATAAACCTGAAACCAAAAAAACTTAAGCAAATGAAATGATAATATCTTTACTTGTTACCCTTAGGCAATTTCGGGGATGAAATTATTTTTAAGGGGGGTAGATTGTAACATCCTGGATTTTTACTGTTTTGAATTTTCAAAAATCCTTAATTTTTTTCTTAAATGTAATTAACTTATATTATCAATTACTGACCATTGGCACTCAATGTTAGTTTATACATGGGCGATACTAGTAAAGAACCGCACAAGTCCGATTAATCAACCATAGGAAGCCAACGAATCCGCCCGATCACTTGAACATTAAGTTCAACCCCATGATTTACTCACATAGGGCCCAAATCTAACCGACCCATCGCTAACTAATTAAGACAATTATAACTAAAAATTAAATATCTAACCGAAGCCGAGTCAGATAAGATCCGAATCTTGACTAATAGACCAAATCAACCCCGTTACTCTTTTAGCCTAAAACCGACGGTTTAGAATAATCATGACCAAATCTCTACTCACTAGTTATAAATAGGCCACACTATGAACATAGTTAATTCAAACCCAAATCATTTTCCACGAGAAATCTCAATACTTAATTTATTCCAGAAATGCCCCGATTTTCTGAACAAGCTCTAGACCGCTTGTTGGCGGGCCACTAGTTCCAAAACTATAGAGAAATATCCATCTTACTGGGCTTGACGTCCATCGCTGGAGTCGGACCTGGGTACTGTCTAGAACCGCTCAACTTAAGCTAAAGGACGAGTGCATGAGAAGTGCAAATACCCTAAAGGAAGAAGCTAAGACTTAAGTGAATTGGGTCATCCACTCTTATGTAAAATTAAGAATTTTGGACCGTCGATTTGTGACCAAACTTCACACGTGGAGTAAGGATATTTCCCTTCTCATGTCCGTATAGTCGCGGCCCTGATCGACTATCGGTGACCATTGAATAGACTTTTAATCATATCTGTCAATCGGCGCATCCAAATGGCAAGCCGATCATATCCATATGTAGATCATCACTAGGGCTAACTATCCAACAGTGGGTGTAGACTCCTACACCCCATAGTGAGCACTAGAGGCTAGTAAAACCATCCTATAAGGTTAGTATAATAAAAACTCAACACTTGGGGCCATTTGCACCAAATCTGGCATTATAAAAAGGGCTTCTTTGGGGCACCCCTCTCCCCATACGAATTTGCCCTAAAGAAAGGAAAGAGAGAAGAGAGAAAAGAGAGAAAGGGAGAAGAGGAAGAGGAGAAAGGAGGAGAAAGAGAGAGGAAGAAGAAAGGAAAGGAGTGTGTGGTAGGAGGTGGGGCCTAAGGAAGCTTGGAGCTTTAGAGAAATACCTTCCCCTTCCCATATCCACAACTACAAGCTACTTCTATCCGAATAGGGAGGTAAGCACCCATCCTTTTTGGTAATCTTTGGGGTTAAGCTAGGAAATGCATGTAATCCTAACATGCAAGTTCATTTGGCTCAGGATCTCTACGAATCGACCCGCAAGTTTGACAACCCTCGATCGCTTCCTAACACCTCTAATGATCAATAGGTGCGGACTATTATCCTTAGGTGGCCTAGCACCAATTATACCATGAGTCTAATGATTTTGAATGCTTGGATGATATATTTGGAGAATCTAGAGAAAACCTAGGATTTGGGTGTTTGTTTTGGAATGTATGGAATTGTATGTTTTGTCTAGTTCTCATATGATGTTGTTCGTGCCTCTCACATGATTAGGTTACAATGGATGATTACATGTTCATGTCTCACATGATTTTTCCCATATGGTGTTGCTTTATGACATGTATGATTCATTAGCCCTTATGCATTTTGATTCTTTGAGATTGTAGGAAGTGCTTCACTTCCTCACTAACCCACACGACTCACATGCACCTTGTTCATGATAATGTAGCTTGCTTGTTAGGAGTATCTGAATCATATGTTGAGTTGTATGCAAGCATGATGCTGTTATGCTAGTGATAACTATGATAGTTAGCATGTTATGGATCACTATCAAAACCTTGGATTGGTCAGGAACATGAGGAGAGACGGTAGCCCCATTAGTAGGACTATCCTAAGACTAAACCCGTAGATTGGGCGGGTGCGTATGGGTGGCAGTAGTCCGACTACCTGGGTCTCTTGCACCCGATGTCGTTCGTCACGTGCTCACCTGACTTGTACAGTCTAGCCTACTTACTGACTAATCTTGATTGCTAATCCTGTTTGCTCACATATGTATAGAACCTTGAACACCTTACAACCGCTGTCGGCCTACGTTGGGGTGACGCGCCTCCCCATAGTGACCGCTAGCAATCCCTTTCTTAGCACTCCCCATGTGCTTGAAGTCGAGGATGGGGAACCCGACGGGATCAAGGATCGCGGTGCCTTAGCCTCGCACGTTGAGGGGCCTAGGCATCGTAACCAGTTGAGGGCATTGATACGTGGGGTGTATCAGATTCCCCAACTTGCTAAATGAATGGACTTAACTAAGAACTCGGCTAACATTATCATCGTATCGCACTAGCTAGGTTGGCGACTCAGCAATCGAGGTCGCTCCGAGGGAGTGTTGGTCGTACGCGATCGTTAGATGGAGTCGCTCGAGGGAGTGTTGTGGTAAGGGCATGTATCATATCATCTATCATGCATGTGCAATAATAAGATTAGTTAGGTATTTATGAATGATTGCTTTTTATTAAATTTATAATATAACTGATGCTTATTATAACTTAAGACTAATAGCACCCATTGAGTTGATCACTCACTCCCACTCTGGGACGGTGTTTTAAAACACCAACCAGACTCTTCAATAGCTGCATGTAGCGATGAGTTCGAGGAGCCTGACGACATGAGCCTTGACGAGGAGGATGAGATATCTTACTTCCAGCTGATGGGTGGCTTTCCATCGGCTTAACAGGTGGGATTTGGATCGTTGAGTTGTGGACTCAGCTTTATTCTTTTGGACATATCATTTTTTTGAGATTTTGATGGGCAACGCCTTGTGCGACCCATCCATATTCTTTTGAACTTGTATATGTATTTGGACTTTTTCCATTTCAGTAGATCAGTTGTGATTATGTTTCATGTTCCAAGAAATTTCATGTTGCGCATTTAAACTCGATTAAACGTAAATTAGTAAAAATTAGCATAAGTGACACCCGGGAACTTGGGAGTCGAGTTTATACACGACCTCCAATTTTCAGGACGTTACATTCCATTATAGGGAAACCACCGAGGTCAAATACACTACCAGCCGACTGCTGCTCTCCTAACCGCACAGTCTAATGAGCGTAAGAGACCTCACTACCCACTGTGGACAGTCAATCACCAGCAAGGCTCGACGGTAGCGAATACATTCACGAGCTGGTTAAACTCAGCCTAGCTATTGCCCCCTCACTCAGGCGGGTAAGGCCACACCACATCTCAACTGCGTGGGAGATGCAGCCTAACGGTATAAGGTACTTGGGCGCTCATGTTCTCCACTCGGTCTCGGCATTGAGGCATCTCCTGTTACCATAAAGGTTTAGGAGCTTTTACTCAAGGACATCCTACGTGCCCTAAATGCTTAACTAACATTTTCGGTGTCCAAATACAGCGATCCACGACATACCAGTGGAGGCATCGGCCCTGATGAAGTAAGGGCGAATAATATCCATGTAATGCGATGCCAGATGCATGAATCACACATACCAATCATGCACCAGCTCCAAGCATCCAATGTGCTCAAGAGGGGAATTCCATCCCTCTAGAAAGCCATCATATCTGCCCAATGACTCAACCATGACCACACACACAATGCCAACCAAGCACACCATGATGCGTATGGATCATGAGGATGAACAAGATGCGACATGTAGTGAAGAACTATTAGTATACTCCTTATCCAAGCAGGGACTAAGTCTAGGTACTTAGACAAATTCTACAAGGGGTACAACCTCTAATGGGGGCCCAATAGTCTAGGGTAGCCCACAAGGCTAAGGAAGGATATTGACATGGGCCTAAATAAATGAAACGGGCTTAGCAAAGGTCTATGGTGGACCTTTAAGCACTCATAGAGGCAAGTGGGCCTACCTTGGGGCCACAAATGTGGACATTCAACCACTAATTGTCCCCAAAAGGTAGCCCATAGATAATCCATCATGAATCAAGGCTCATGGCCCACACATCACCATAAATAAGAAATGGGCAGCCATAACATACCACATATATTCATGTTGGGCCTCAAATAAATGGCCCAAGGCCTACTCAATACATGGGTCCAAGGGTAACACACAGAACCCAACCTATATACGATACTATGGGCCCATAAGGAAGGTTAGGGCCCAACATAAGGGTCACCAAATACATATGTTGTGGTGGGCCTAGTGGGTAGCCCATTACTACAACCACATGGGCAATAATCATATTCTAGTCAAGCAAGTTGGGCCGACAACCTAGCCTAAGGATATAGTTAATTTGGTTGGCAACTAAGGGCCCAACCACTCACACCTTCCTGCCCACTAACCCAACACAATATTATGGTAAAATTAGCCCAAGAGTCCACTGGGCCTAGCAAGAAGGTTCCAGCACATTTGGCCTAAAGAGTCCAACAATCTAACTACATACATGGTCCCAAATAGCCCAACTATGGTGGGCCTTAAGGGTGCACTAATTAAGCCCAAAATTAGGGGATTAAGGGCATGAATTAATCCCTCTAAGGTCCTCATAATGTGGTGGGCCCCACTCAAAATCTCAGCCCAAAGGCAATGTACTATTACAATATATTGCTGGATTTTTGTTCCACTAGTTTTTTATGGGCCTGTTGGAGCCCAGAAAATGGCCCATCTGATTGGAGTAAGGATTTAGAGTGGTCCAGCATCAGGTATAGGGGCCCCACCACATAGAAAACACCCCAAATGCATCAAAAATAGGTGAGCCACACTGCTGGACCAAAGGTCCAGCAGCAGTCCCACCATGGGCGTCCCAATGGGCTAGATGCCCAATCCTACATGAATGCATACGGTGGGCCCCACACCAAGGTGTGCCACATACAAGAGGGCCTCAAAATGAATGGCCATATGGATAAAACACATATCATGGTGGGCCACAAAATAGGTAGGACGGCCAGCCTTGCTGGACATCCCTACCATGGGCGTCCAGCCAGGTGGGCCGGTCCAACTACCATATCCGGAAAACCAGTGGCCCGATTGGTCTAAAACTTGGTAGGTGGGTCTCAGAAAGGGTGGGCCACCACCAGAATAAAGTTTAGAATTTTACAAGCATGAAAAATATTTTTAATTTAAATGGCAACCAAATATGCTTCAGAAATCTGGTTGCTACAGAATTCTAACTGTCCCTATGTTTGGGACCTTATGGAGTGGGCCTAGACCTACCCAAACCCTTGAAAAAATTGTGGGAAGGGTGGTCCTATATCTGGACAACAAGCGGGGTCCTCTGGGGTGGCCCACTTCTTCCAGAAAGTCAGGTAAATATAGTGATTTCTGTCATACAATATTGCTGAACTGTCCAGAAAATTCTAGACAGTTAGCCATCTTTGGCCCAACCCATGGGCCTCAATCATGAGAGATATGGTGTGGGTCCCATACCACATCAAAGTGGGGTCCACACACTACAAAAATCCTAAAGAAATTTGGGTTAAAAGGGTTTGAAAATAGATCTAAACGTCAACCCAAAACACATACTCCAACTGGGCTGAAATCTAGGTAGCAACATGTGCTGTCCATATTTTGGCCCATACAATATAATCAAAGGGCCTATAGCCCTGATTCAACATGTGGGGTCCACCTTGATATGTCAACAAAATTTCACGCCCATAAGTTCACCCAAACCTCCATGAAAAGTGTGATTTGGAGGTCACCCAAACCATGCATGCATGGTTGGGCCTGGACGTCCAATCAAGTGGGCTTGGACATCCACCTTGCTTGGGGCCTGGGAGGTTGCTGACCAACTTTAGTGGGCCACACCTCATCAGCATACATAGAAGAAATACTGAGAAAGGAGAGAGAAAAGGAGCAAGAATCGGCCATAGGTGGGTGGTCCTGCCACTAATGGGCCACCCGCACACAATTCACACCATCACTATTCATATGAGTTACATGCATGGCGAGATACATTAAAATAAATTGTTGGATGGTAGGGATTTCTTCTCTACATGCATGCAAAGGCCTAGATGGGCAATGAGATGCAAGAAATAAGAGGAAATCATCATGGTGGGTCCATGGAAAATGGCCCACCATGGAATGGATTATGTAGGATCTAGACCCTTAGCATTCATCCTAGGAGCCATGTAGGGCCTCCACGATGGATTGGTGGGCCCTACATGCTTCCATGCATGTACAAGAAAGAAGAGAAGAAATATAAGAAAAAGAAGAGGTGAAGAATGTTGATGAAGCACCCACCTTGAAGAGATGACTCCAAAACTCAAGATCTAGGTTCTATTCTTCAAAAGGGAGGTGTTTGAATGTTAGAGATGGGTTCTTAGTGGTTAGATGGTGGGGGAGAGAAGGAAGAAAGGGCTGGAATTAGGAAGAGGGGGGTGGTACGTCCATTGCTAAGGAGGGTTAAAATGAGAGAATGAGAGGGGGAGAGAGAGAGAGAGAGAGAGAGAGAGAGAGAGAAGCAATGATTTCTCTTACTAGAAAAGAGAGAAACCCCATGATGAGTCTTGGGGGTTGTAACCAAGGCTAATGATAGCCTCTCTAGCTAGCTACTCTGGGCTAGGTTAGGTTAGGTAGGGTTGGGTGTGTAGGTTCCCTAAAAAGGAGCACCTAGGTGGGACCCACCATGGAAAAACATGTGGGCCCCATGCATAATGAGTGGTCAAGAATTGACGGGTCAATAACATAAGACGCACGTGTCGGATTCACGCATGAGATGCGGCATTGGAACAATGCACCGATGCAGTCGCAATGGCATAGGTTTCGAGTTGATTAGAGTCGGGTCTATGTGACCGGACTTAAGGATGACCGCACACACTATACGTAGGTCGCGGGTCGGTGGGATTCGACCGGTAGGATCGCGAGACCTACGGGAACAGAATGCATACTCGGGGTAGGGTCTTAGAAAATGTGTAAGCCCCGTATCCTAGACCATACTGTTCCATAGACTTCCATGTCATCCACCGTTCAAACTCCTAAGGGCCACAATAGTTTCCAATTAAGTTGATAATTGTTTTCATTTCATTTATCTCTTTGATAACTTATGAATATGTCGGTTCTTAAATACATAAGGGTGGGCCCGATTTGATATACATTTGGCCCATTTGACTCGACCCATTTAATTGGCTCATTGATTCGACCCATTTGACTAGGCCCGATGTGATGTACTTGGGGCTCAGTTGGTTAGGCTGATGTGATATACGAGGCCCGTTGTTGAGGCTTACCTTGATATATATGAGGCTCATATGATTAGGCCCATCTTAATGTAGTTATGGCCCATCCATTGAGGCCCACCTGATATACATAAGGCCCATGTTATGCGGCACATTTGTTGTACCTAAGGCCCATGGGTCGAGGCCCAATTGGATGTACACAAGTCCATTACCGTGTGTGACTCTACCATGGTTTGTGTAATGATGTTTATGACGGCTGTGCCTTAGGAACAATGTTGGTTTGACGTCCACATTGTAAGAATAATATTGGTTAAATGTCCGCATTATAATTCTCCCTAGGGCCCATTGTTAGGCCCACACTTGTAAGCCATCTGGGCCCATCTTCGTTATGAACAGCATCTATCACCATATAACATGTTTAGTATAGTTCCACGATTCATGATCATACGTATCATATGTATGCTTGATATGAGAAGTGACGGATCATAGCATATGCCTTCGGGCAGATTGTTTAGGAGCTCCCGGAAAGGCGGTGTTACCCTACATGAGCGCACGATACACGCAGGATTGTTGCATGAATAGATAGTGTGATTCATGCATTCACATTGTGTGATATGGTATTATACGCCCTAACGACATCAGGGCCATAGCCTCCACAGGCATATCATGGTTGGCAGGATTGGATACCAAAAATCTTGTTCTATATGGGGTGCTATAGATATCCCAGGGTGAAAGTCCCTAAACCCTTATGGTACTAGGAGGTTGCTCCAACATTTAGACCGAGTGGGTGCATAAGCACCAAGTGTCAATTACTAGGAAGCCACATTTTTCACTGTGTCGTGGTCGGTTGGAAGGGGGTGCGGCCTTACCCGCCCGAGAGGAGGGGGCAAAACTAGGCTGAGTTTGACCAGCTCGAGGAATGGGTCCGCTATCGACGAGCTAAGCCCGATATTGGCAGGCGGATAGTGAGGTCTCTTCCACTCGCCTTATTGCGTGTGATGGGGCAGCAATCTAGTTTGGAGTGTACTAAACCTCGGTGATATTCCAGTTTTGAGCTGTATTGATATGTGGACATAGATGAGGATTTGTATGCTTGAGTTGCATCTCGCATCGCATGGCCTCGGTACGGCCGACATCATCCATGCCTCGCATCGCATAGCCTTAGTACGACTAATGGCATTCATGGATTTATTAGCATATTCTGCATTACTCTGATACTGCATAATTGTATTACTACCTTACTCACACACTTACAGCACCCTCTAAGTTTTCTATAAGCTTATGCACGACCGTTGCGTGCAAGTGACGTTGGACCGCAGCAGCGCTGAGGCAGGAGCGCATAGCAGATCATCTTAGAGCTTTGGTCCATTATCATTGTATTTCCCTTTATGCTCATTGTACTTATAAAGTTTTTTAATCATAGTGGAAATGTGATGGAGTTTTTGGTTGTTGTTTGTGGGTTATGCCTTTGGTTATGCTTATTACGAATTAAACTGATATTGAAATCCTCCTCATAACAACTAAGGATCAGAACCTGGTGAATGGGCATTGGGAGCTGAGAATGGGGTTCTACGGAGGCTGTCGGCGCCGGATTCGGCAATCGAGAATTTTGTGAGCCCGGTTTTTGAGTTTGGGGTGTGACAGAAGTTGGTATCAGAGCATAACTAGAGAATAACTGAGAATAACATTACATGTCTAGTATGAGTTTAGAATGACTAAATCCCAAAATTTGGATAGCTTAGCGATCTTCCGTTATAGGCCTTTAACGTGCGTGCCTTCGAGAGTTTTCAAAGTTGATAGGCACCTTCACTCTTTCCTACAGGACATGCGGCGTAAGAGAGTGACCCGATCGACTCCCGCTTCACCACCTAAGACTCTCACTCCTCACCTGTGGCTCCCGCCCTACCACCTACGATCCCCACTCCACCACCAGAGGTTCCTACTGCTCATCCTGAGGATACTGCTCCTCCACCAGAGACCAGTGCGGATCCGACCATATTTGTGAGTGCTTCTCAGTTGTAGTAGATGTTACAGGCTGTGATGGCCGCCCTTCAGGGCCAGGGCAGGCAACCCGTCGTTTCACCAGCCTAGGCAGAGTAGGAGTGCGTGAGTGCCCTCCTTCGAGAGTTTCGATGGCTCGATTCCCCGTGTTTCCAGGGCGAGCCAGACCCGACTGTAGCTGAGAGATGACAATCCGATGTGGAGAAGATATTTGATACGATGAGATGTATGATCGAGTGGCGAGTCCGATTAGCAGTATTTCTTCTTCATGGTGAGGCTGAGCATTGGTGGACATCAATCTCCCGAGCAGCAGGCACCGATTTTGCGTGGACATGGGAGGACTGACAGTACTTTCCTGATTACATCCAACGACAGCGAACATTGGAGTTCGAAGCCCTGGTACAGGGTGATATGACGGTGGTTCAGTATGCCACTCATTTTATAGCGCTGTCCAGATTTGCACCATACTTGGTAGATGATGAGGAGTAGAGAGCCCGCTGCTTTGAGGATGGCTTGCATTACAGTCTTTGAGGCGGTGTTATTGGGCATGAGCTCCTGACTTTTGAGGGGGTGGTACGGAAGGCCCAGATTTATGAGGCTGAGTGGGCTGGTTCTCAGTCTAATCGCGGTCAGAGGAGAGACCGGAAGAGGTAGGCTCCCTCCGGTGACTCTCAGTAGCGTCGACCACAGCAGCAGAGGCGCACAGGTCGCCCAGCGTTCCGAGTGCCAGCAGCACCTCCAGCACCACCTTTGAGGCAGTTCATTGGCACTTGTTTTGGGTGTGGTGTGACGGGGCACCGTATATAGGAGTGTCCTCGCCCCCAGCAGCAGCAGCAGCAGAGAGGTCCACAACAGCCTCCACTACAGCAGCAACAGAGACCCCCACAGTAGCAGCGACAGCAGCCCCCACCACCGAGACTACCTCAGTAGCAGCATCAGCACCAGCCTCTGAGGCCGCAGCAATAGAGGTAGCAGTTTCGACTACCTCAGCGACAGCAGCAGCAACAGCAGCACGCTCAGAGGAGATAGGCACCTCCCTAGCCGGCTCAGTCTAGATTCTATGCGGCCCAGCAGGATCTTTAGTCATCTGGAGGAATCGTTGAGGGTATACTTCTAGTCTCTGCATGCATCGCTTGGGTTTTATTTGATTCCGGTGCTTCGCACTTGTTTATATCCGAGAGATTCTGCCGTTCGACCAGATTACCGACAGAGTCTGCTCGAGTGGGGTTGACCGTATAGACGACCTTGGGGAAGACTACAGTATTAGGCCGTTTCTGTTCGTCGTGCCCCGTACTAGTGGGAGAGATTTTCTTGTCTGCCGACTTATACGTGCTGCCGATGTCAGATTTCGACGTTATCTTGGGCATGGATTGGATTGCCGAGTACCACGCCATCTTGGACTGCTCCGCGAGGACAGTCACGTTCTGTATACTAGGCTTGCCATAGTTAACAGAGCCCCGGAGAGAGCCATTATCTTGCTTGATGTCCTGCGCCGTCGAGGAGCCAGTTGCCGCTTGTATTAATCAGTTGCCTGTGGTTTGCGATTTTCCCAATGTGTTCTAGGAGATTCTGGGATTACCGCCTGGCAGACTCACCGAGTTTCAGATTGACCTCGTGCCCGGTACCGCGCCTATTTTAAAGGCCCCGTATCATATGACACCTTTGGAGTTACGGGAACTGCAGAAGCAGTTGGACGAGTTACGCGAGTTGGGCTTTATCCGTCCGAGCAGTTCACCGTGGGGAGCGCTGGTACTCTTCGTGAAGAAGAAGGATGGCTCGTTGAGGCTCTACGTAGACTACCGCGAGCTCAACAAGGTCACGATCAAGAACAAGTATCTGCTACCGAGGATTGATGATTTGTTTGATCAGCTGCATGGTGCACAGTTCTTTTCGAAGATTGACCTGCGTTCCGGTTATCATCAGATTCGGGTCCGAGAGGAGGACATTCCAAAGACAGCATTCAGGACAAGTTATGGTCATTTTGAGTTTCAGGTCATGTCCTTCGAACTGACCAATGCACCTGTCATGCCCCAAACCCGAAAATCGGACTCACAAGAATCCCGATTGCTGAATCCGGTGTCGACAGCCTCCGTAGTACCCCAGTCTTGGCTCGTAGCGTCCATATGCCAGATTCCGATCCTAGGATCTTAAAAGGAGAATTTTTTTTTCAATGTACATTTAACTCATAGTAAGCACAACCACAAGATTACCCAATTCACAAAGGCAACACCATCATCACATATTCACTAATATAATCATTTGAGTACAATGCTGAAAAGGAAATACATAAATAAAAAATCAAGCTCCAGAAGTCCACTGTACGCTCTAAGCTCCACACTACTGCAACCTAACATCACCTGTACGCATCTATCGTGTATAAGCTTATAAAAAGCTTAGCAGGTGGTGTAAGTGTGTGCACAAGGTAAGTGTCAAGTATTCAATACAATGCCACAGTCATACAATACTGGAAATGCTGGTAATCTATAAATCGTATAATGTCGGTATAAGCAGAAATACTGACAAGATCATGAATTATCAGAGTAAACAGAAATACTGACAAGATCAGGAATTATTAGAGTATATAGAAATACTGACAGGATCATAAATCATATGATAACAGAGTAAGCAGAAATACCGAGTCATACAATATTAGAATATGCGATACAAATCAACTATGCAGATGAGGAGTCATAGAGAGCCAAATATCAGATGCAGAGGATGCAATGCAATGCACATTCCTAATAAGTAATACAAATAGCGTCAGCCGTACCTAGACCATATAAATGTAGAAACACAATAATTCAAATTGTCATATGCCGCGGATGTAATGCAACATGAGGTGCGAATGGAATGACCATGCTGGAGTGTAAAGTCGGGATGGTAGTACGTAGTATCACAGGCTATGGGGTCCATCACACTGGACTTCTATCCAAACTAGTCCCATACTTAATTTGGATAGTCAGACTCAATGTGGTAAACTCTTGATCTCAGGTTAGTCGCGCGCCCCAACCGAAATCCTGGCCATTGCGAAGATACACATAACAAATAGTTGCGCACCACTAGCCCAAGTGGATAGTGAATGAATGAATGAATGAGTATGCAACTCCTGATCAATAAGTCCACATATCAGTACAGTTCCTCTCTGGGATCATCACCGGGGTTGATTTAAATGGTAGACACACTGTTTTCTATGCTATGGCCCACCAGAAAATCGAATTGGCTTCAGTTTTTGGCTCAACGCCTAAAATGATCTGGAGAATGAAATAGACGGTGTGGATTGGATTGATACAGCAGAGTGGGGCCTGTATGAGTGGCCCACCCAAAAATCATTTTTTTCTTTTGTGTTGTTGCCGGCAGTACACTCCACTATTTACCCACACTCCACAACGTGGCCGTGTCCAGCGTCCCTGGACGCTGGACGATTTGGTTACACACATTTTCAAGGTGAGTCCCACATGGACGTGGCCCACCTAATTAGATCAATCAGATATTTATGTTTTCCCCACGCCCAGTTGTGGGTTATGGGATGTCAGGTGGGCCCACTTGATGGACAACATAGATAAGATGTATACTTCATGGTGGGGTCCATTCGGGTGGGCCACACGGCCAAATCATCACATGAAAAAAATGAAAGAGAGGGAGAGAGAGAAAAAGAAGCACCCACTTATGATCTTCTCCTCATTTCGCCAAAGTATCCTAGAGCATCAATGGACGAACTTCAACGATCGAGATTGGATCATGGACGGTGGAGACAGGAGTAAGGAAGGTGGACCACACTAGCTTCTCCTCGTAGAAGCCATGGACGTGGGTTGCTTAAAGAGAGGAGCTTAAAAAATGAGAGAGAGAGATGAGAGAGAGAGAGAGAGAGGTGTAAGAGAAGTGATGGGAGAGGATGGTGAGGTGATGGGAAAGTTAACTTTTGGGATTGCCTTTTGTACTTGGGAATGGGGAGAGTAATAGGTGTACTTTTGACAAATGAGGTAATTGATGTGATGGATTCTCTCGGAATTTACAACATGCGGTGTTTTTCTCGAACTGAATGCGGGCCCACATCTCCTGGCTAGGGTATCGCATCGACATACAAGATGTGGCATCGGAACCGAGGCGACGGCGCGGTCGCACTGGTATAAGCTCGGGTCGAGCCGACTCAGATATACGAGACACATTTCAGGGTCACGTGCAAATGCCAATAACCAACCACGGGTCGTCGAAATTCAATCGAGATGACCGACGATGCCTACGGAACAATACGAGCTAGGATATGGGTCTTATAGCTCTCCCCACCAAATAAAAATTTCATCCTCGAAATTTACAGAACAGACGAGGGAAAAGGAAACATCATCAAATATATATGTAAAGGCACAATCAATCTGCGAAGGGATGAAGATAGCGGTCTCTAATCTCAACCTTGCACCCCTAAGACGCATCATTGACCCTATGATGACCGTACTAGTCATCGGATTATGCAGTCTCGCAATCTCAATGGTAGGGGGGCTATGTTAGAAAATCTCTAAGTTATTCGAACTTGGGGATCTAACCATTCTAGGTTCTCAACAATCATAAGGTGAGGGGTAGCTATCAGCAGATATGTGATGTTATTTTCAGGTATTCCCAAGTTATGCTCTAATACCAACTTCTGTTATGCCCCAAACCCAGAAATCGGACTCACAAGAATCCCGATCGCTGAATCCGGTGTCGACAGCCTCCGTAGTACCCCAGTCTTAGCTCGTAGCGTCCATATGCTAGATTCAGATCCTGGGATCCTACAAGGAGGGTTTTTTTTAATGTATATTTAACTCATAATAAGCATAACCACAAGATTACCCAATTCACAAAGGCAACACCATCATCACATATTCACTAATATAATCATTTGAGTACAATCCTGAAAAAGAAATATATAAATCGAAAATCAAGCTCCAGAAGTCTACTGTACGCTCCAAGCTCCACACTGCTGCAACCTAACATCACCTGCATGCATCTATCGTGCATAAGCTTATAGAAAGCTTAGAGGATGGTATATGTGTGTGCACAAGGTAAGTGCCAAGTATTCAATACAATGTCATAGTCATACAATACTAGAAATACTGGTAATCCATAAATCGTATAATGTCGGTATAAGCAGAAATACTGACAAGATCAAATACTGACATGATCAGCAATTATCAGAGTATACAGAAATACTGACAAGATCATAAATCATACGATAACAGAGTAAGCGAAAATACCGAGTCATACAATATTAGAATATGCGATACAAATCAATTATGCAGATGAGGAGTCATAGAGGGCCAAATATCAGATGCAGAGGATGCAATGCAATACACATTCTTAATAGGTAACATAAATAGCGTCAGTCGTACCTAGACCATATAAATATAGAAATATAATAATCCAAATTGTCATATGTTGCGGATGTAATGCAACATGTGGTGCGAATGGAATGACCATGCTGGAGTGTAAATTCGGGATAGTAGTACGTAGTATCGCAGGCTATGAGGTCCATCACATTGGACTTCTATCCAAACTAGTCCCATACTTAATTTGGATAGTCAGACTCAATGTGGTAAACTCCTGATCTCAGGTTAGTCGCGCGCCCCAACTGAAATCCTGTCCATTGCGAAGATACACGTAACAAATAGTTGCGCACCACTAGCCTGAGTGGATAGTGAATGAATGAATGAATGAGTATGCAATTCCTAATCAATAAGTCCACATATCAGTACAGTTCCTCTCTGGGATCATCACTGGGGTTGATTTAAACGGTAGACACACTGTTTACTATGCTATGGCCCACCAGAAAATCGGATTGGCCTCAGTTTTTGGCTCAACGCCTAAAATGATCTGGAGAATGGAATAGATGGTGTGGATTGGATTGATACAGAAGGGTGGGGCCTGTATGAGTGGCCCACCCAAAAATTATTTTTTTTTCTTTTGTGTTGTTGCCGGTAGTACACTTCACTATCTACCCACACTCCAAAACGTGGCCGTGTCCAGCGTCCCTGGACTTTGGATGATTTGGTTACACACATTTTCAAGGTGGGTCCCACATGGACATGGCCCACCTAATTAGATCAATCAGATATTTGTGTTTTCCCCATGCCCGGCTGTGGGTTATGGGATGTCAGGTGGGCCCACTTGATGGGCAACATAAATAAGATGTATACTTCATGGTGGGGTCCATTCGGGTGGGCTACACGGCCAAATCATCACATAAAAAATGAAAGAGAGGGAGAGAGAGAGAAAAAGAAGCACCCACTTATGATCTTCTCCTCCTTTCGCCAAAGTACCTAAAGCATCAATGGACGAACTTCAACGATCGAGATTGGATCATGGACGGTGGAGATGGGAGTAAGGAAGGTGGGTCACACTAGCTTCTCCTCTTAGAAGCCATGGACGTGGGTTGCTTGGAGAGAGGAGCTTGAAAAATGAGAGAGAGGTGTAAGAGAAGTGATGGGAGAGAGGATGGTGAGGTGATGGGAAAGTTGACTTTTGGAATTGCCTTTTGTACTTGGGAATGGGGAGAGTAATGGGTGTACTTTTGACAAATGAGGTGATTGATGTGATGGATTCTCTCGGGATTTACAACGTGCGGCGTTTTTCTCGAACTGAATGCAGGCCTACATCTCCTAGCCAGGGTACCGCATCAGCATACAAGATGCGACATCGAAACAGTGGCGACGGCGTGGTCACACTGGTATAAGTCTCAGGTCGAGCCAACTCAGATATACGGGACACATCTCAGGGTCACGCATAAACGCCGATAATCGACCGCGGGTCACCAAAATTCAACCGGGATGACCGGCGATGCCTACGGAACAGTACGGGCTAGGATATGGGTCTTACAGCTTGCGGTCTTCATGCAATTGATGAACAAGGTCTTTCGTCTATATCTCGATCAGTTTGTTGTAGTCTTTATCGATGACATTCTGATTTATTCGAGGACTTGTGAGGAGCACGAGCAGTATCTTGAGGTTACGTTGCAGACCCTTCGCGTACACCAGCTCTATACGAAGCTAGAGAAGTGCGAGTTTTGGTATGAGGAGGTGAAGTTCCTTGGTCACGTGGTGACGAGGGAGGGTGTCACAGTGGACCCCTCGAAGGTTGAGGCAGTACGTCAGTGGGGCCAGCTTACGAATGCGTCTGAGATCCGCAGTTTTCTTGGTTTAGTGGGCTACTACTGGCGTTTCATTAAGGGCTTCTCTCGTATTGCAGCCCCGCTGAACAGGTTGACTCGGAAGGGCGCAGAGTTTATTTAGAGTGACACCTGTGAGGGAGCATTTATGGAGTTGAAGGACCGTCTGACGTCCACTCCTATCCTCACTCTTCCCTCTGGGAGTGACGAATTTATTGTATTCACCGATGCCTCACATATTGGTTTGGGTGCTGTCCTGATGCAGCACGAGAGACCAGTGGCCTTCGCGTCTCGTCAGCTCAAGGTTCATGAGCTGAACTACCCACGCATGATTTAGAGCTAGCTGCAGTTGTCTTCGCACTGAAGGTTTGGAGACACTATCTCAATGGGGTTAGGTTCGAGCTCTTTTCTGACCACAAGAGCTTGAAGTACCTCTTCTCACAGTCCGAGTTGAACATGAGGCAGAGGCGCTAGATGGAGCTCCTGAAGGACTATGATTTCGATCTTCAGTACCACCCAGGCAAGGTAAACATGGTGGCAGACGCCCTCAACCGTCAGCCACGAGGCCTGGTGGTGCATATGATGATTCAGGAGTGGCGGATGCTTGAGGATATAGCAGAGTATGATTTTGAGTTCGGCCTGCAGTCTTCTATCGTTCAGTTATCAAGCCTGTCGATTCAACCCTCTCTTGTCACAAGGGTGATCGAGGCTTAGTAGGCTGATGAATCATTGTAGAGTTATATGGCTGAGGCGGCATCCAGGAGTCAGACAGATTGGCAGATTGGTTCAGATGATGGACTTCACTTCAGAGGCCGATTATGTGTCTTGGATATTCCTAAGTTACGCAGAGATCTTATGACCGAGGCACATCGATCGCAGTTTTCTATCCACCCTGGCTCAACGAAGATGTACCGTGATATGAGGCGATAATATTTTTGGGCGGGGAGAAGCACCAGATCACCAATTTTGTGGCCGAGTGTGACACCTGCCAGTGTGTCAAGGCCGATCATCAGAGACCCCCTAGTCTATTACAGCCGTTGAGCGTCTCGATGTGGAAATGGGAGCATGTGTCGACAGATTTCATTATGGGCTTGCCGAGGACTCAGCGCGGTCATGACACCATCTTAGTCGTCGTTGATCGTCTGACAAAGTCAGTACACTTTCTTGCAATTCGTGCGACTTGGCCCTTCGACCGGCTTGCGAGACTATTCCTCGAGGATATTGTGAGACTGCATGGCATTCCAGTCTCGATCATTTTTGCCCGAGACCCGAGGTTTACATCTCAGTTTTGGGAGAGCTTTCAGAGAGCGATGGGGACTGATTTGCAACTCAGCACCGCATACCATTCGCAGACTGATGGCCAGACCGAGAGGGTCAACCAGATCCTTGAGGATATGCTTCAGGCCTACGCAATTGATTTTGGGGGTAGCTGGGATGTGCATCTGCAATTGGCTGAGTTCGCGTACAATAACAGCTATCAGGCAACCATCGGCATGGCTCCTTTTGAGGCACTATATGGCAGACCATGCAGATCACCGAGTTATTGGACCGAGGTTAGAGAGCGCAGTCTCCTAGGTCCTGAGCTTGTGCAGTAGATGTCAGAGGCTATTGATATCATCAGACAGAGGATGCGCATAGCTCAGAGCCGGTAGAAGAGTTTTGCTGATCGTCGGTGTCGTCCCTTGGAGTTTGATGTAGGGGACCATGAGTATCTCAAGGTCTCACCTATAAAGGGTATAGTTCGATTTGGAGCGAAGGGCAAGCTTGCCACGAGATTCATAAGACCTTTTGAGATCACTAGGCACGTTGGCGCCGTGGCCTATCGGCTTGCCTTGCCATCTCAGTTGTCTGACGTCCATAATATTTTTCATGTCTCCATGTTGAGGAAGTGTAGGTCAGACATCGTTCCTATTATTGATTGACAGCTGTTAGAGGTTCGTGAGGATGCTTCCTACATTGAGCAGCCAGTTCGCATCCTTGATCGGAAGGAGCAAGTCCTTCGGACCAAAGTCATTCCATTGGTGAAGGTTCAGTGGAGTCACCATTTTGTTGAGGAGGATTCTTGGGAGCGCGAGGCCGAGATTCGAGAGTGTTATCCCCATCTCTTTGATGATTGATTATGTGTTGTATTTTGTATATTTTCTCTGATGTTATATGATGATGATTATGTTTCTTATTCCTCAAGAGTTTTGCCTAGTTGTAATGATTGTGTAAATTTCAAGGATAAAATTTTTATTAGGTGGGGAGAGCTGTAAGCCCTGTATCCTAGACCATACCATTTCGTAGACTTCTGTAGTCTTCTCGGTCAAATTCTGGCAACCATTGACCCTTAACCTGTATTTGCGCGCGACCCTAAGTCACATGCCGTTAACCCGAGTCGACTCAACCTGAGACTTGTACCCTAACGACCGCGCCGTCGCCGCGGTTCCGATGCTGTGACTCATGCGCCGAGCCGATACCCTGGTCAGGAGATGTTGGTCCGAGTTCGGTGCGAGAAAAACACCACGCGTGTAAATTCTGAGAGAATCTCTATGACTTGTCGCATCAATCAATCAATCAATCAATCCCATCATGTCAAGTACACATCACCTCTCACCCATCCCCAAGCAATCCCCAAAGTCAAAAAGTTTCTTACAAGCCCAACTTTTCTTACAATATTTACCCCTGAAGTCAAAAAGCTCTTACACACCCATTACCACCACATCCATCACCCATCCCTCTCTCTTTACAACCCTCTCTCCCATTTTTTTCAACTGATTCCAAGCAACCCAAAAATAATCCCACATCCAAGCCTCTCCCATCTCTCCTAAGCTACAAGTGTGGCCCACTTCCTACCCCCCTCATCTCCCATCTCAACTATCCAAACTCCATCTCCTCCGTTAGGATCGAAGCTAAGGAGCAAAGGAAGCCAAGGGAGCAAGAAGAAGGAACAGTGGGTGATCTTAGATCTCCACTCCTTTATTGTCTTTGTGATGTAAGGGCTCACTTATGGTGGGACCCACCTTGATGTAGGCTTTGTATCAAGAGGGGCCCATAGTGGCGGGGCTCCTCCATCTTCGCCGATGTCTCTCTTTTCTCTATCTCTCTTCCTATGATTATGGCCCACCTATAATGTGTGTATATCATCCATGCCATCTACCGGTGGGCCTCATACATGTGGGGCACACCATGATATTTATATGACATCCTAACCATCCATAGGGGGGCCCACCTTGATGTGGCTAGGGTGGGGTGTGGCTGCTAATGGAGTGTGATCTGACGTGGGCCCAGCTCCACAGCTCATGTGGTAGGCTGAGTGAAAGTACCTCGTTTCAACGCTGGGACCCACCCAGTCCAGAGCTCAAGTGGCAGACCGAGTGAAAGATGCCTCGTTGCAACACTCGAGGACTTGGTATTGATCCCTGTGGAGGTGGCTAACATGGAGTGTGTACTGACATGGGTGTACTGGCGTGGGTGTGGACTGACGGTGGGGTCCATGGGAACGCCCACGTTGTCCATCCATTTCAGTGGGCCACATCACTGCATGTGTTCTATCCGAACCGTCCATCATTCAAGGACAGTGGGACCCACGTCTGTGTGGGGCCCTCCCTAGTGCGTGTGCACACCAGATCCATAGCTCAACTGGCGGACTGAATGGAGATACCTCGTTACAACACTGAGGCCTTGGAATCGCTCCCTAGTGAGGATGGCTAGTAGAGAAGTGTCAACTGACGGTGGGGCCGTCCATCCATTTTGGTGGGCCACACATCACGTATGTGATGTCCACCGTCCAAGGACGATGGGACCCTCCCCACGTGTGGGGCCCTCCCTGATTTGTGTGACCGTCCAGACCCTGGACAGCCTGGACGTCAGGTGTATGTTATATATATATTGTATTATATATATACATTATATTATATATATTATATATATTATATATTATATTATATAATATATATATATATATATTATATCCAATATATATAGCTATTGTGGTGAGCCCTACGTGGGACCCGCCTCTGTTTTGTTGGAGGAAAGAAAAAGGAAAAAAAAGAGAAAGAAAAAGTAAAAAAAAGCAGCCATGTGCTACTCTCTCTCTCTCTCCCTTAAACGTCCAGAGCTCTGTGGGTACCACCATGACGCACGTGTGTATTTGTTCTGACAGTGGGACCCACCCTAGATGTATGTGTTTCACCCCTCTGGCATGGGCCTCAACGATGTATGTGCCTTATTTACACTGTTCACTGTTTAAACGGTGGGGCCCACCATGATGTATGTGTTGTATCCATGCCATCCAACCATTTGTGAGATCATTTTACTGCATGGGAAATGGGTGAGTCTGATCTAAAGTTCAAGTGGGCCCCACCATTTAAATAGTGGACCGTGTCATCCACCGTTCAAACTCCTAAGGGCCACGGTAGTTTCCAATTAAGTTGATAATTGTTTTCATTTCATCTATCTCTTTGATAACTTATGAATATGTCGGTTCTTAAATACATAAGGGTGGGCCCAATTTGATATACATTTGGCCCATTTGACTCAGCCCATTTAAATTGGCTCATTGATTCGACCCATTTGACTAGGCCCGATGTGATGTACTTGGGGCTCAGTTGGTTAGGCTGATGTGATATACGAGGCCCGTTGTTGAGGCCTACCTTGATATATATGAGGCTCATATGATTAGGCCCATCTTGATGTAGTTATGGCCCATCCATTGAGGCCCACCTGATATACATAAGGCCCATGTTATGCGGCCCATTTGTTGTACCTAAGGCCCATGGGTCGAGGCCCAATTGGATGTACACAAGTCCATTACAATGTGTGACTCTACCATGGTTTGTGTAATGATGTTTATGACGGCTGTGCCTTGGGAACAATGTTGGTTTGACGTCCACATTGTAAGAATAATATTGGTTAAATGTCCGCATTATAATTCTCCCTAGGGCCCATTGTTAGGCGCACACTTGTAGGCCATCTGGGCCCATCTTCGTTATGAACAGCATCTAACACCATATAACATGTTTAGTATAATTCCACGATTCATGATCATACGTATCATATGTATGCTTGATATAAGAAGTGACTGATCATAGCATATACCTTCGAGCAGATTGTTTAGGGGCTCCCGGATAGGCGGTGTTACCCTACATGAGTGCACGATACGCGCAGGATTGTTGCATGACTGGATAGTGTGATTCATGCCTTCGCATTGTGTGATATGGTACTATACGCCCTAACGACATCAGGGCCGTAGCCTCCTCAGGCGTATCGTGGTTGGCAGGATTGGATACCGAAAATTTTGTTCTACATGGGGTGCTATAGATATCCCTGGGTGAAAGTCCCTAAACCCTTATGGTACTAGGAAGTTGCTCCAACGTCTAGACTAAGTGGGTGCATAAGCGTCGAGTGCCGATTACCAGGAGGCCGCACTTTTCACTGTGTCATGGTCGGTTGGAAGGGGGTGAGGCCTTACCCGCCCGAGAGGAGGGGGCAAAGCTATGCTGAGTTTGACCAGCTCGAGGAATGGGTCTGCTATCGACGAGCCGAGCCCGATATTGGCATGTGGATAGTGAGGTCTCTTCCACTCGCCTTATTGCATGCGATGGGGCTGCAATCTGGTTTGGAGTGTAATAGACACTGGTGATATTCCAAATTTGAGCTGTATTGATATGTGGACATAGATGAGGATTTGTATGCTTGAGTTGCATCTCGCATCGCATGGCCTCGGTACGACCGACATCATCCATGCCTCGCATAGCATAGCCTTGGTATGGCTAATGGTATTCATGGATTCATCAGCATATTCCACATTACTCTCATACTGCATAATTGTATTACTACCTTACGCACACACTTACACCACCCTCTAAGCTTTCTATAAGCTTATGCACGACCGTTGCGTGCAGGTGACGTTGGACCGCAGCAGCGTTGAGGCAGGAGCGCATAACAGATCATCTTGGAGCTTTTGTCCATTATCATTGTATTTCCCTTTATGCTCATTGTACTTGTAAAGTTTTTGATCATAATGGAAATGTGATGAAGTTTTTGGTTGTTATTTGTGGGTTATGCCTTTGGTTATACTTATTACGAATCAAACTAATATTGAAAATCCTCCTCGTAGCATCCCAGGATTGGAACCTGGCGAATGGGCGTTGGGAGCTGAGAATGGGGTTCTATGGAGGCTGTCGGTGCCGGATTTGGAGATCAAAAATTTTATGAGCCCGGTTTCTGAGTTTGGGGTGTGACAAAATGAGCCCTTCAATATCAGCACAAATCTGTGTAAAATAGGTGGGCAATCAAGGACCCAATCACACATACAATTCAGCCCACTAAGTCCAGTATAATGTGAAAATAGTCCATGCACAAGGACTAGGCCAAGGCTGGACATCCTAAAAATCTGGGCGTCACACATGGGCTGGGCGGTCCAATGGCTTGGACGGCCTGCCCCAAAACAACACCAAGGTGGGCCCCACTTGTGGACGCCTCACCAAGGGATGGTCCCCATCCAAGTGAGCCACACACAGGGGAGGACAGCTTGGATAAAACATACATTAAGGTGGGCCATAAGGAGGAGGACGGCTGGCCCATTGCTGGACGTCCAGTAGTTGGGTTGCTAGCTCAGCTCCAAAATGACCCAAAAATGAGTGGTTCTGATGGCCCCCAAGCACATGAGGAGGGTCCCAACATGATGGACGACAAAATGGGTAAGAGGGGAGGCCTCAATCTCATACATGCATGAAACAAATTTATGGACAACAAGGTTGAAATAAAATTCTACAGGAAAAAAAATATTGTTGTCCCTGCATGGAACATCCAATGGAGTGGGCCCAAGCCCACCCAAAAGAGGGAAAAAGGGGTGGTGATCATGCTCCTATCAAAGTACAGCTAGGTGGGGTCCACAAAATTGACCAATTATCCCTAAAAAATCAGCTAATACATGTGTTTTCCCTCCAATAGGCATGGCTGGGTGGTCCAGAATTTTGGACCGTCCCACCCTTGGGCGTGCTCCATTGGCTGTCCATTCATGGACAGTTGGAGTTGGAATTTAACATACATCAAGGTGGGGTCCACACCTCCAAGAATCATCTCTTAATAGGGGTAAAACATGCCTACAATAAGTCCAATCTTCCATGCCAAGATCAATGAAAAACAACCCAGAAAATAGTCCAGAAATTTTCTGGACAGCAAGATATAACTGGACACATCAGTCCATAACTGTTGAATAAAGGGGAAATACTCCACAAAAATGGTGATAT